>NC_059380.1:41140000-41215000 GCF_019703515.2 Myxocyprinus asiaticus | reverse complement strand
TAGATACATTGAAACCACTCATGAAGCATTGTCTGATAAGAATGCTGCACGTCCGTGTGTCGGCATATAGTTGCCGATCCTAGGGTACCGAAACTATCGGAAACATCATGCCGACTTCACGTGTGATCATGTTGCCCTACTAACGTCCCGAACCATGAGTTTAAAATCAAACTTGCCTCAAATTTAAAGGCACAGTTCAGCCAAAAAGAAGAATTGCTGTCATTTACTCAACCTCATGTTGTTTCAAACCTCTATACATTTCTTTCTATCATACAATAAAAGATGATGCTGATTTTTACTACCAAGCTTCAAAAAGTACACAAAAACCCAACAATAAAATATCATAAGAGTAGTCTGCCTTGTGTTTCACTAAAGAAAGTCATACAGGTTCGGAACAATGTGACATGATTCATTTTTAGTTGAACTATTCCTTTAACAACATTTGGTAAAGTAGCAAACTTCCACAATTTCCGTCTGTCGAGATTTACAGACCTGAAGGGATCGCACAAACACTCCAGTTGTTTTGTAGTGCTTATGTCATCAGTTAAAGGCAAAACAATTCCCGATAAGAGCAGAAAATCTCTAATCTAGCAGTTAAAAACACGCACACCTGACTCGCACGACTAGATAGTTCAAGTAATCACAAATTCAAATAAAACGAGGAATTTAACATAAAAAACCTCGACCTGCATGAAACTTGGGAAACGATCTATTTGCAACCTCGGTCACCATTCATATAATAAAAAAGACTAGTATCTGTTCCAACAATTACATATAAAATATATATTTAAATTAACTTCATCTAATACATAAACCACCACCTATGACGGTAGAGAAGGTCAGATCTGGAAAGTGAGAAATGGATGTATGAGCAAACACTATTGATGTTAGCGTTAATAAATGAGCAGATGCGTTTTGTTTATTAATGTTACTCCTTTCTGTTTTCATATCTGTAAGTCCCGAACATCAGAGCAAATAATGTAACCGAATGTGCCAGTCATCCTTTCCTAAGGTTTAACCAAATTCTAGTGATCCATTTGGCTTTACAGGCAAATAAATAAATAAACATTACAACAGATTTCGTTAAACATCAGATAAATACAGAATTCTGAATCATTGTACTTCAAGTACAGCATGTCTTCAATCCAAACACATTTAGGTTAAGACTTTTCTGCGTAATCACTTCACTAACCCTACGGTTAAAGATTTTATCAGAGATAAATGTTGGCGTTACACAACAGAGATGGTTTCACAAATGTAAAAAACCCAAACATAAATCATCAAAAAACAGGTGAAGCATTCTTACTGTGGCGTGATGACAGTGTAAACGAACAATTGTATTGGATCAAAAAACGAGTGGATTCAAGATTAAAACATTTAAAAACAAGCTTAATGTCACTAATCTGTTTATAATGCTTCAAGTCAGCACTCAAGTGAAACTGGCGTCGTGGCGTTTAATGGTTTTTGGAGTGTTGTTGGTTGGTTGAATCTCACAAACCCTGTGAAAAACGTGTCAAATCAAATCAAAACTATTTTGCAATTGTAAATATAAATGATTTTAAAAGACATTAAGTCTATTTTTGTACCTTTAAAGTTTGCTGCATTATGACAATCACATTTTAACATCCAAATTATAATGACTGTACTGTGATTTATATTTATATATTATTTAATGTTTCTTCAGTAGTTATCCATCATAGTAGTATTTGCTGTACTACCTTTCATTTTTAATCTTGGTGTGAAATACGACCTGGACATGATTTATTAAGAGCTTTACCATTACTTTAAATATTCAGGAGTGTGCAAACTTGTGTGCAGTACTAAAAATGTATTTTTATTCGGAAATGAAGCATTTCGGTGAGACGCAATGTTAAATCATTTGCATATTATAGTTTGTACAAATTGAATCTGGTTAATAGTTCAAGAATGTTTGCCAAAAAAAATAATATGTAAAATAAAGTCTTTATATCTAACAGAATTTAGTTTTAAGAGTGTTTAGATATTTTTACTGTAAAAAACAAGACAAATACTGTTTAAGATAATGTTTAGTTTTTCAGTGTATTTCAGAGATAACTGAACACAATAACTGTGTGCATCTGAACAGCTCAACAATAAAAACACACAGGATATTGAAGTCCAATGTCACATCAAATTAACCCAGTATGAGAAACTCGACTGAACGTTCACATTCCATGTTAAAATCACTAAAGGTTCCGAACAGATTTGTCGGAAAAATTCACACTAATTTGATGCATTTGGTAACTTTAAAACATCAAAGATACTACACTAAGTTATAGTTCCCTCTTTGAATAAAGCGTTGAAGCTGTTCGCAAGACTGTTTGAAGCAAAAGGCACATCATCGTATAAAACGAGAAAACTTAAGACGGAAAAATCAAACAAAAAACAACTCAATGAAAACAACAGAAGACTGGGAAGCACCCAACTTCTGGTGAGGCGAAAAGGAGTGGCCCATGTTCGGCAGAAAGGTGTTGCCGAGATGTTTTGGTGTCTTGTTCAATAGAGGAACCCAAATGACCCCCTTTATCAACCCAAGAAGGGGCAGAAACAGCCGTTCAAACCCCCTTGGCCGTCCTCAACAGGGCAGAAATTCCCCTCTGGTGGGGCATCAGTTTTCTTGCCCGCATGCACCCAGGCCCGCCCGGATGAGGCGTCAGACACAGTCGGGGGTTTACGAGGAGGAAGGAGGGCTTCGATGAGATAATTGTACTTCCTGTACCATCAAGACACCATTGTTTATGTCGTAAGAACCTCAAACCAGTGACCAATATCTTCCTGTTCAGGGTTCAATGTTCAGGCCACACCCCCCACTATGAGTCCACGGAAGCAGTTTTGGTCAGAGGTATGAGGTCATACGAAAACTTTGGCGAGGGCGTCGGCTCCCGCGCTGCCGATGTAGCACTTGGTGGGGTGAAACGCCACGTCATTGATGGACTCATCGAACTTCTTCCTGTGAGCCGTGAACTCCTGAATGCACGTTTTGCTCTCCATGTTCCACAATCGCACGGAGCAGTCGTGACCTGAGAGAGAAAAATAAACACATTTCTTACCGTCAACTCACAGAAACATTCGCAAATCCATCTGAGACTTGCAGAGAATGGTAAATTATGTCTGTTTTACATAAATAGATTAATTACAAAAAATAGTGAGATTGATCATTATTGATATTAATGTCAAATTTTGAATTCTTGTTTCAATGCATTCAGCTCGTCTTTTAAGGAAAGAAAACTGAATATATAATAAATGTAACCTATCATAAAATTCAGCCAGCCGTTCACAAGATCTTTTCCATAATTTACTGATAAATGAGGGTCTGAATGTTCGATCAGTCTTCAAAAATTACACAAAACAAAATAAAACGAATGAATGCAAATGCAACTGTGATAAATACATTTATCATAAATTAAATACATTCATAACTTATGATAATAAATTAAAATATTACTAATAAATTCATTATATTCAGTGTTAATTTGACTCCATTTTAGGCATAATTTTACTCGTGCAAAATGATGTCAAACGTAAAATATTTAAAAAACATGGGCATATAATGAATGAAAGACCGTGCTCTACATCTTATCCAATTCTCATGAAAGCACAAATTCTAAGTGTAATTTTTGTGCCTGACAATAACCGTTTAAACAAAACGTCTGTGATTTGTGTTAAACTATCTTAAGTCATGGTTTATTTTTCAATTGTTATTATGATGTTTATATTTACAATTGTATTTATGATCTAATTTATATTGATATTTTTCCACCTGTTGTCACAGATTTTTAAGTCAATGCAGGAGTAGTTTGGATTTGGTGTGATTTTTTGACCACTTCATTATTTATTATATTTTCATTTCGTTTGAAGTGTAATTTGATTTTAGAAATATGAAATATTTTAATGAAATATGTTTCAATATATTCATTTAATTGTTGAAAAATCAACCGGTAGAAGTGAAGTGTGTGCTGATATAATCACTATTAATAATAGCAATGACTTGTGTCAGCAGACGAAAATGATGAATAATTAGGGATGTCCCGAAACTGATACTGGTATTGGAATCGGGTCCGATACCACACTCATGTACTTGTAAAAATGCTCCGATACCCTCAGATATACGAATGTCATTACGTAAACATTCAGCACACAAATTAAAATCACGTTATGTCCTAGTGAGATTATTTAACAGAAAAAGCCGCAGATTAATGAGATAAATATATAGTTAGAGACCGGCTATTCAAGAGTGAGAATCTACCGTCATAACAACACAGAATACTTCAAAACAAAAGCTCAATTTAATTACGGGGGAAAAGTACGACAGAAATAGATCACTATTGTATAATTACGTAATATTCACTGAAATACTACAAATAATATTAATAATAATTATAAATCAATAGTATCAATCCTTAAGCAATATCTCACATCTGTGATTGACAAATACCAAAATGAAAGTATCAGTACTCACTCATTCTCAAAAAAATGGTATCGGGACATCCCTATTAATAATATTTACATTCTCTATAATTTAACGGAGCGTACATCCAAATCCTGACGAGAATCACATTTTCTAAGCATTAAAGCAGCACGTCCATATTTTTATGAAAAATATTTTCTCCCCAGTTTGGAACGCCCAATTCCCAATGCGCTCTAAGTCCTCGTGGTGGCATAGTGCCTCACCTCAATCCGGGTGGCGGAGGACGAATCTCAGTTGCCTCCGCATCTGAGACCGTCAATCCGCGCATCTTATCACGTTACCGTGGAGACGTAGCGCGTGTGGAGGCTTCACCCTATTCTCCGTGGCATCCACGCACAACTCACCATGCGCCCCACCGAGAGCGAGAACCACATTATAGCGATCATGAGGAGGTTTCCCCACGTGACTCTACCCTCCCTAGCAACCGGGCCAATTTGGTTGCTTAGGAAGCCTGACTGGAATATTTTTATAATTAACTGCATACAGTCCATTTACACAACCAACTTCTTATGAATGTGCTGTCTTTGTTTATATCACTGGTGCTTGAGGGGAGGGACTTTACAATAGGATGCAGATGCCGCAATAACCAGAGAAAAACCTCAGAATTAAACACTTGATCAAGCGTGATGAGTGCATAAAAATACCAAAACTTCATGGCCATGCCCGCTGACTTTGTGCTTATGACTTATGGGATGAAATGAGTATACTGAAGTACAGTATTAGCTACTTATCCTGTTGTCAGTTCTTCACACTTTAGAGATCACTCCTTGTTTTAGACAGTTTAGAACACGGTTTTACAGAAACTAGCACGCAACTTTGCACGTTTGATTATCGCCATGATGCATCATTTTCGTCACATCTTTGTTATCGTAATCAAAAAACCCTTCATCAACAAACACTTTAGTCAGTAAGTTTATTGACGAGATCAACACTGCATGTGCTCGAATACTTACTACCAGACATCAGATAGAGTCCGTTTGGATCCACCGCAAGACTGGTCACAGCGTCAAGATGAGCGACCATAGAGTGTATCAGCTTGCCTAAGAACAAATATCAAAGAAACATATATGAATAAAACAACAATCCTAATCATTTTGCACCAAAGTGTATCAAATAGAGCTGTGAACTTTGAACTAAAGGCTTCTGTAAGTGACCCTTTGTCGCCTCAAAGACCTCTGTCTGTTTCTTCACCCTGTTACCTGTGTTATTGTCGAAGAATCGTATGTGGCGGTCCTCCTGTGCCGTTATGGTTATTGGCAGTGTCGGGTGACTGAGAACTTTATTGATCTGACACGGCACATCTGTGGACCAAAACAACACCAAAGGTCAAAGGTCAGAGTGCATGGCATTTGTACGGGCACACATAATAATGCACCAAATTTTAAGAGCTTAATCACATCAAATTCAGTCTTCCGTCTGAAAATGTTAACTGGAAATGTACACAACAGTGTGGCGATCTATAATAGAAGCATTCTGTCATACCAGGTTTGCCTGCTGCCTGGGACTCGAGCTCCAGAACCAGCTGTCGGGTCTCCATGTTGAAGATTCCCATCCTGCCGTTACTGAACGCAGTCACCATGTGAGCGGGATCACTGCACACTAGATCCACAGACGATGGGACGCCCATTTCTGCACCACACAAACCGATAAATGAACGAGATAACATTCAGTGGACTTGTCTTTAAGATCTTGTTTTGCAGGGGTCAGTTTTCGAAAGCAATTATGCGTCCTGTGTGAACGTCCCGTAAACTCGTACCTTTATTCTCGTTGAAGACGGCCGTGGCAGGCGCTGTTTCGGCAGCGTTCCACAGTCTCACCGTTCCATCAGCTGAGCAGGAGAGGAGTCTGTGATGAGCCGAGCTGTAGACCAATCCCCACACAGCGTCTGTGTGACCGGACAGCGCCCCCCGCAGCACAGATGGGTCTATTACACAGAGACAAAAGAAATAACACAACAATCAATCACAAGTAATCTCAAAATGTTTTGTAGCAAATTCTTTAAAATTTGAAATAGCTTCTGAATGCATTTGTCCTTATGTTACCTTAAATTCATTGAATAGTGATAGATTTATTATTAATTCATAATTAAGTAGCACATCTGAACAGGGGCATACCGTACGAGTCGTAGGGGTCGATATTTGGGTTTGGAGTGTTCCAGCTCTGAATGGTTCCATCCAAACCGCCACTGAAACACTGATCTCCACTAGAACTCATCACCACACACAGAACCGGACCCCTACAGATGAGAACAGCACAATAACATCAGAACTCGAACATCTCCACACCACATTTACAACTGTCACTTCACCGCCTCAAATATAAAACTCATGTGACTGTCAAATATGGGGCAGCTGCTGTTTTATTCCTGCTAATAGATCATAAATAGGGCTGGATGATAAGGCTAAAATATATATATTTTTACAGATATTTTTCAGCCTTTTTGCAGATATTCAATATTTGTGCATTTGTTCTAAAATTATTTAAAGTTTTTTTTTTTCCTCTCCAGTTAGAGGAGCCATCATTTGAACCAAACAGCCATTGTAACAAAGTTTCAAAGACACAAAATGTTTAAAATAAAAACTAGTTAAAAGTAAATCAAAGCTTTTGATTTTTCACAACATGAACAAGGAAGAATTATATAGATTTTTATAGATATTTTAGTCCATTTTATATGATATTTTTTTTAATTTTCTAAATTAATTTTCATTTATATATATAGCAATATAACAATACACAGTAATGCAGCAATTGTTTCCCAAAATTGTTTTGCATCAAGACCTTTCCATAGATGAAAAATGCCACATGGGGAACACATGGGGAGTGAAGACTCATGTTTAACAAACTGTTTAATATGAGTTTGTACAGATTAATTTATACTGATTTACAGAAATGAATCGAGCTGACCAACACTAACACTATTTTAAAAACACTTAACTCCTGACGCTCTCACACTTGTGAGTCACAAGACAAGGAAGGATGGCAAAACTAGTCTAATGACTAGAGGTAGACCAATATATATGGGTTTTAACAATTAATCGGTGCCGATAGTTAATTTTTGGAACTATTGTGTATATTTTTTCATCCCTCCGTGTTCCTCTGTGGCTGATGTTGGAGGATTTTACAGTTAGGACAGCGGCCTCTAGAGGGGAAATAAAAGCAATCACGTGGGGATTTGCTGTATTGAAAATCTTTCATAATTGACAATATTAATCCAAATTTTTATCCTCACTTCAATGTATACTTTGTAATTGTAATAGCAATGGAGCTAAGTCTGTCATTTCAAAATAAGAATCCCTTGGGCATTTTGGATCGTCTACAGTTAACTGTCCCACTTTATGCACCAAATCTTCACCAACTTTTCTGCTTATTATTGGAATTTTGGTTGAACAATAAACTGCATCTGGGATTTTATACATTTCTGACTCTTGTAGCCTCTGTGTCCGTGCACGTCATAGTAAGGAAAGACTAAATCAATTTTAAAAACTATCTGCCGATTATTCGGTTATCTGCCTTTTCCACCACCTTAGTTATCGTATCAGCAAACCCCACTATCGGTCGACCTGTACTAATGACACAGTGTTTAAGAAACGAAATGAACAAGTAAAAAGTAATTCAAATCATTGACCGATATTGGATTTTGCCGATACCAATAACTAAAGTGGTTGAAAAGGCAGATAACTGATTAATCGGCCAATAGTTTTTAAAAGTATTGAATGAAATAATTTCCTAAGACTTTCCTTACTGTGACGAGCACAGACATAGAGGCTGCAAGAGTCCAAAATGAATGATATCTCAGATGCAGTTTGATATGCAACCAAAATCGAATAATATAACTAATAATAACCAGAAAAAAATAAAACAAAGATTTGGTGCATAATGCGGGAATTTTAACTTTAAGCAAGCCCGAAATACACCAGGGGCTCTTATTATGAAATGTCTATTTTATTAGCTCACACAAACACATATTGGAACCCTGCAGCACCGGGCACAAAAAAAAAAAACGATCGCCGGACTGTTGTTGTTGATTATTGCCGATAACAACAGTTCCAAAAGCAGCTAACAGTGCCTGTTAATTTGCATTAATTAACTCTAGAAGTCATTGTGATGTTAACAATGTTGCTTAATTTTATATCGCAAAATAATCACAAATATATTGGACATTTTTAATTTGGCCCAGCCCTAATCATCACGTGATTAATGACGACCCAAACTGACACGTACCTGTGAGCCCTGAATGTGTAAATGGGTTCCACGTCCAGAGCTGCACACCTGAACAAATAAACACAAGGACACGTGAGCAACAGTTTATACTTACAAACAATTCAGCAGAGCACAGTTAACGGAGAGACAGAGTTCTCACTTCTTGGTTGGAGCAGTTTTCTGTAGATTCCACATTTTCAGCGTGTGGTCTTCAGATGCAGTGATCAGGACGGGTTCCACGGGGTGAAACGCCAGACCGCGAATGGAATCAAAATGGTTCCTGAGAGTGAATTTGGGGTTCCAGGTCTTACGCAGGGCATCTTTGTTGTTGGTGATCTGAGAAAACAAGAAATATTTGGGCTCAGACATAACACGCAGGCACACGCAAATCAAGACGCCACAAATAGTTAGTCACTGGAGACAGTCTATTTTCACAATAGCATACTACCATACTATTTCTACTGTATGTAGTATGTATGCTGTGCATAGTATGCAAACTGACTCACTACATGATCAAAAATATAAAAGTTTACTTGAGAGTTTCCACTCTTTTTGACCAATGAATTTTCCAGCTGTATGTGATTAACTGTAATTTCCATTTATTTTCCATTACTTTTATGGTTTTTATTAATCTCCATGACTTTTGCAGGCCTGGAAATCAAAATGTTTAAATTCCCTTCCCTAATATTTCCAGGTTTTCTTTGAATGTTTAAACTCTTTTACTTGGAGAAAATGTTATTGAATTATAAATGTTAAAATAACTATTAATTTCTGAGATGATAACTAGATGCCACTCACAGAATTAAACATGCAACATAATGAGGTCATTTGACAACATGTAGCTGTTTGAAATGTTTATTGTTGTATAATGTAAATAAATAATAGCACACAGTATATAATACGAGTTATATATTCCATGGTGAACACAGCCACTGTCACATGATAGCCATGACAATCCTGATTCCACTGATTGCGTGTGTGTGAGTGTTAATTAAAGATTGTGTTTGTATATTGACTATAGTAATTGCAGCATGAACGAGTCAATATCAAACAATTTCAGATCTATCAGTGTTTGTTCAGTGTTGGTTGCTCTTCACAGTTCACATGTGATACAACACAAACACATGTGACAACCTGGCTGGGTGTAAGTCGGGGTTAAATTTGCCTACCCCCCCCTGCCCTAACTAACAGCGGAACGATCAAGGGGCACCCCTCGCACAGGGCTGATGACGAAACGATCAACACTGCTGAAAGAAAAAAAAAAAGCCCCACCAAAGATTGTATCCTAGTACCGGCCCTTTGTGACACAACTCTTTTGGGAAACTCTAACATTTCAAAGGCATCTGAAATTGTAAATGCCACATTTACATTTAGGACACATCAGTGATTTTACATACTAGCTCAATACAACATCCAATTAGGCATGATTCATGTGTAAAAAGCCTCTAGAGTTGCCAATTTCAGTCTGAATTAAAACACAAGGATGCACTGATTTAAAAAATTGGGCCGATACAAATAGCCAAATTGTTTTGCATCTCGAGTAAATATTGTGTATAAAATGCTTTACTTCAGTGCATACATGTACATCTCAATTCCATCCATCCATCCACTAATAACTCCGTCCATTAATCTTTCCACAAATCTATCCATAAATAAATCCATCATCCATAAATCCATCCACCCACCCATTCATCCACCCAATAATCTCTCCATCCATCCATCCACCAATAACTTTATCCATCCATTAATCTATTCATAAATCCATCCATCAATAAAGCCATCATCCATAAATCCATCCATAACTCAATCTATTAGGGATGCACTGATATCACTTTTTCTTTTCCGATCCGATATCGGAAATCTCAGTATCTGCTGATCCCAAGCTGATACCAGTGTTGTTTTTTTGCATAGTCAGTTTAGAATATCTTTCCATTATTGTGTGGAAATAATTGGGAGTACTCTTTAATATGTAAAGAAACACAAACCTCTAACTGCACATTATTTCAATATAAATGTATAGCTTATTAAGAAACACTTTATTGTTAACTAGTATACTGGATAATGTAGCTGCAAAATTAACAGTAATTCCAGTTTGTCATCAGTAGAAAAGAAACCATTTTTTTTTTTTTTCAACTTGTATCTGGACTTTAAAGGATTCAGATCTCTTTTTTGTTCAATTTAAATGTAAGATATCAGCTCACTTTTCATTCACACAGTTATTTTTTGGAACCCATACAACTTAAATATTATTATAATTTGTAAACAAATGATAATAATAATAATAATACATTATAATAGTAATATATCTCAATCATGCACCTTTTGTCACGGATCCACCGGTCTCTCTCTCTCTTTCTTCTTCACTGCCGTCACAGTGCTCACTCTCCCCTGATTACACACACCTGCATATCATTAGTGGCTAATCAAGGACTGCATATATACCCCACTTTCACACACACTCTTTGTCTGTTCTCATGGATAGTATCTCTGAGACTACAGTCCTTTCTACTATGTCAAACACACCTGTGTCTTCATTATTGCCTGCAAGTATCACAAGACTGTTGTGAGTTATCTGTTCATCGTGTCTATACGCTGTCTGGATATTACTCACCTGCTGTTTGCCCCTCTGCTCAACTGGATTTACTCACAATGTTTACATCACTGTATCAATCATCTGTTCAATGAACCCTGCTACTGAGTTCATATCTCTGCCTCTGTGAGTCTCTCCGTGACACCCTCTGGCTTTTATTTTGACATTCTAAACTCTTCAGGAAGTCCTGTATGTGTCTGTTTGTAGGCAAGTTCACAGTAGTTTAATTCAATTCTTATTCAAATTCTGGTAAAATGCACCTCTGGTGCCGTTCTAAATGCATATTATAAGTGAACCGAACTATTGAGCATCTACATCGGAGATGTTGTTCTTGAGCAGCGCTCAAATATTGCGCACCGCGTGAAGGCTAAAAATAACCGCGAGTGTGTGTGTAAACACAGCAGCGCCATTCAATAACGTGCTGGCGCTGCATGTGCATTTTATATATTTACTTATTAAACACAGCGTTGTGTGATTCACAGAGCTATCACACATCTTCAAGTGGCTTTGAATAAAATGCACGAGTCATATGAACTATTTTAATGGTGTTTTTATGGGTCTTTTATGTCATTTCTGAAGCTTGACAGTAACAAACATGACTAACACACAGTATTGGATTTGGATCGGGCTCATCAGACCGATACCCGATCCTTTTAAAAACATCAGTATTGCAGCCGATACCGATCCAGGTATCAGATCGGTGCATCCCTACAATCTATCCATCCATCCACCCACCAGTAACTCCATCCATCCATGAATCTATCAATAAATCTGTCATCCATAAATCCATCCACCCATCCATTAATCTATTCATAAATCCATACATCCTTCCACCAATAACTCCATTCATCCATCCTTCCATCCACTAATAACTCCATCCATCCATCGATCCATTATTCTTTCCACAAATCTATCTATCAATAAATCCATCATCCATAAATCCATACACCCACCCATCCATCCACCAACAACTTCATACATCCATTAATCTATCCATAAATCCAACCATCAATAACTACATCCATCCACCCAACAATAACTTCATCCATCCAGCCATCCAACCATTAATCTATTCATAAATCCATCCATCAATAAATCCATCATTCATAAATCCATCCATCATCCATCCATAACTCAATCTCTCCATCCATCCACCAATAACTCCATCCATCCATCCATCCACCAGTAACTCCATCCATCCATCCCTCCATCAATAACTCTATCCATCCATCCACCAATAACTCCATCCATCCACCAATAATTCTATCCATAAATCCATCCATCCATTTATCCATCAATAAATCAATCTATCCATCCATCAACCAATAGCTCCATCCATCCATCCATTAATCTATCCATAAATCCATCCATCATTCATAAATCCATTCATCAATAACTTGTTCCATTCACCCACAAATAACTTCATCCATCCATCCATCCATCCATCCATCCATTTGTCTATTCATAAATCCATCCATCAATAAATCCATCATCCATCTTTCCATTGATAACTCAATCTCTCCATCCAACCACCAATAACTCCATCTATCCATCCATCAGTAACTCCATCCATTCATCCATTAATCTGTCCATGAATCTATCAACAAATCAGTCATCCATAAATTCATCCATCCATCAATAAATCCATTATTCATCCATCATCCATCCATCAATAACTCCATCCATCCATCCATCCATCTATTAATCTATCCATAAATCCATCCATCAATAAATCCATCCATTCATCAATGACTCAATCCATCCATCCACCCACCAATAACTCCATCCATCCATCCAACAATAACTCAACTGATCCACGAATAACTCCATCCATTTATCCACCAATAACTCTAACGATCCACCAATAACTCCATCCATCCATGAATAACTCAATCCATCCATCCACCAATAACAATTCATCCGCGAATAACTTCATCCATTCATCCACCAATAATTCCATCCATCCATCAATACATCCATCCATCCATCCACCCACCCACCAATAACTCCATCCATTCCACCAATAACTCCATCCAATAACTCAATCCACCCATCCACCAATACCTCAATCCATCCATTCGCGCATCACGAGCCGGCAGTGCTTTATGTTCGGTTAATCGCATGAGTAAATGCACCCGCTTTGCTTCGGTCAGACTGCTTTAGTTTTAGGATTTTGCAGGTGCGATTCACAGAAAAGGGCTAAATAGTTGATCGGCTTGTGATGCACGAATGGCTTGCACGCTCAGCGCGAGTCTCCTCATACTCCCATTCAGCTGATGAAAACGCTGCGTGATCATGTGGAACAATTACATCCAGATGTAGATTGAAATGCAGGTGCGAAAAACATCATATAAATAAAATAGCCTGCTCCTCTCTCACTGTTGCTTGTGTGCTAGTGATTGCATGATTACAATGACATAATATAAGAAATATTTAAGATTCCACACAATTTCGTGATCAGTAATCAAATAAACAAATCTGTGACTGTGTTAACTCATTTTGTACAAAAGGACAGGTTTTCTTTCATTAAAGCACTTAAGATGCTCTGTGAAAATTCACATGCAGGATCATTATATCATAATCATCAGGTTTTGCACAAAATGTTCACTCAAACTGTTATGCTGATAATATCATTTGTACTGGAAAAATAAACGATTAAATTAGAAAAATGCAAAATAGGATCATTTTCACAAATGGACTCATGCTTCGGAAAATCGCATACATTTGCATGTTTTGTCTGCACAGCCATTGACCAGGAAAATAAAAAAAATGGCACTCCATGTCAAAAAGGTTGCTGACCCCAGATTGATCCATTCATCCATCAATAACTCAAACTTTCCATCCATCAACCAATAACTCCATCCATCCATTCTTCCATCCATGGTCACTGTTATATCATGGATTACCACATATGTTTTAGTGTTTGGTTTGAGAGCTCTGCACTCACGTCATATGACAGATTCTCTGCTTCGTTGGCGACAGTGAGACCGGCAAGCTCTCCGAGACCCAGTTCGCTCTCCAGTGCCTCATCTGTTCCCATAATAAACGACTTTCCAGAGGACGGGGGAAACGTCAGCGCTTCAACTGTGACACAATTTACACTCAAACACAGAACCACATCCACACAATGAAACATTAACAATCAGTTTGATGAGAAATACCCTCGTCTGTGCGTCCGATCGGATGTTCGTTGAGGCGGGGCAGACTTGGGCGGACAGGGGGCGCCACCGGTGGCTGAATGGAAGACAAATCCTCAGCGTCACGAAGATTAGCCAACATATCCTGCAGTTTACACCTGTTTGGCCCTACAGAGAGAACAATAACCATATTTTATCTCTTTCATATTGTATATTTGGCCGGTGTTGTGACAAATCTAGCTCCCCAATTAGGACCCTAAATGACTCAATTTGCAGAAAGATTGTTTTATTTGGTTCCACTTGTATTAACAAGTTCTATGGTTGTACCAGCTGGTTAAAATAGTCCCTAATAAACCCTGCAATATTGACCTGCTGACTATATATTATACTTACTTAAATCAAATTATCTATATTAAACTTTATTATTCACGTTCAAGTATTATTTAATTATGACTGTATTAACTTGTTCAGCTAAAACAGGACGGCTACCCCTCGAGCCTAAAGAGGACAGCATTTTGATGGGGGTTATATTTGGCACAATACCAGATCTGTAAAACCCAAAACATCAAAAACTGCCTTGACAGAACGACAGAAAGAAAATGAAGCAGTGGGGAAAAAAATAATAGTAAAAATGTGATAATCGAGAAGGTAAGCAAGCATTCTCTATTTTACAATCCATATTTTCTCACAAGGAAATCATGAAATGAGTGGAGTATGTTAAACATGGGCGTGTCCAACACAACAAAGGTGGAAAAAATAGCCACACCCCCTCTACGAGAACCAATCAGAAAAGAGAAAGCATAAAACACATAGAAAGCAACAGGAAACCAACTAAATCAGCAGGTATGGCACTGAAATTCAAAATAAACACTAGATATCGAGAAAAAAAGAGAAATGATGGAATAAGAGAGTAGTTTGTGAAAGAGATGAAACAACAGTGTCCTAAAGAATAGCATGATGGGAAAAGAGATGAGTGTAAACAAACAGATCGCAGGTGCTGGACGTGTTTATTCAGAGCAGCACTGATGAACAGAGGAATGACAGAACCGAGAGAAAAGAGGAAGAGAGGGAAATGACAAGAAAGTGTCAAATACAAACTGAAGAAATGGCGTCAACAGAGGAAGCCATTAACACAAGTAAAATAAATGAATGTGTGTCAGTAAGAGTACTGAAGAGAGCTGCTGGTTTTGTGGTTTTTATTTATTTTTTGTCAAACTAACGAATGAATTCAGTTTAGGACTTGAAAGAACGAAAGAAGGAAAGAAAGAACGATACACCAGTGGTCAAAAGTTTGGATACAGCTACAAATTTTCTATTTTGAGATTTTAGAATAATAGTAAAGTCATCAAAACTATGAAATTACACAAATGGAAGTATGGGAATTATATAGTATGTTAGAGTTATATTGACTGCTTTTCATTAATTTGCTTCAACTCATTCATTTCAATATATATATATATATTTTAATAATTTGTATTATATTGGTCTACAAAACTCTTTCAAGCATTAAAAAGTAAGCTGTTAGATCAAAAGGTTTGTAAGATAATGAGAAACATCAATTCAGTCAAGCGTGTCCAAATGTTTGACTGGTAGTGTACAAAAGAAATTAGTGATAAACCGATATATCGGTCAGGCCAATTAAATGGCCAATATTTGCCGTTTTGAGATAATCGGTATTGTTTGATAAATGCAACTTGTTAGCCGATCAACAAAAGTGATGCGTTTTCTTTTTAAAAATATTTTTGAGAGAAAATACCGTAAATAAGCATTATATCAGCCATTGAAACCCGATATCGGTTCACCACTTGAAGTAGAAAAGTAAAGGAGAAAGAAAGATGGAGACTGCGAGCGAAAGAAGTCCAGGCGACTTACTCTTCACCCCTTTCTTGCCCTTGCGTTCCTTCCTGTACTGCTCCTTGAGTTTCGAGATGAGACCTTCATCCACGTCCCAGGCCTCAGACAACGAGCTCTGCTCTTCCTTTTCTACACGGAGGAAGAGGAGGATATGGAGGGAGACACCGTTATACTCCTCTCATTTCATTACGACACCAGTCTCATTGCCGCAAATTTATTCAAGATGGTAAACAGACAACGTGACTGTACAGTATATTGCGCTGTCTTCGCTGTTTGCAGACATAAAAAATGAACACACAGCCCGACCAGTGAAGTCCAATTCAAGAACAAATTACTCTTATGAACCAGTTCATTTGATAAGGTTTAAATAATTTTTAGGAATCACTCACTGAAACTTTCTGAGCGTTTACGTAATGACTGTTTTACAGTACTTATTGACGATGTTTCTATGACAATGGCATCTATGGTGTTTCTCTGAAAACAGTCCTCCCTTAGGAATAAATTGACGTTCAAACTGGGGGTAGATCAATATATCAGTTTTACCGATTTATCTGTGCCGATAGTTGCTTTTTGGAACTATCAGTTATCGGTAAAAATCTATGCAGATCAGCACATCCACTGTGTCTCCAACTTCATTTCTTGTGAATAATAATAAACCTTATTCCTTATTAAACCTTATCTGGTGAAATATATACTAAACTCCATCATCTGGTGATTATATAAACTATAAAAAGCTTAATTTGGGTAATACTTAAATATAGAGGACTGTAAGGGAGCCAAGTCTTTGTCATTTCAAAATAAGAGTCCCCAGTGTGTTTCAGGCTTGTTTACAGTTAAAAGTCCCACTTTATGCACCAAATCTTAATATTTTCTTTTCCTGATTATTATTGGGATTTTGGTGAACAATAATCTATATATTTATATATATTTTTTAACATTCTATAAATCAATTTGAAAAAATATTGGCCGATAAATCGGTTATCTGCATTTTCCACCAACTAAGTTATCGGTATCGGCAAAATCCACTATAGGTTGACCTCTAGTTTGAACGCACGTTTTCCATCTCAGACTAGCAATGCAAATTTTCTTTTACAAACGTCACGGTGAAGCCTAATTTATACAATGAAAGAAGCCAAACTTTTTTCTCCTGAACGAACTAAAGCACCCCAGGCTTAAAAGTCTGCGTTTATACTGCGCGCGGCATTATTTTAAAATGATTTCTTTTGAGGAGAATGTCACGACCAATCAAGAACTTCAGGGATGAGCTTGAACAGGAGAAATATCACCTTGGAAGAAAAAAACATCAGTACATTTTGTCAAACTTTTAAGGGTGAACTAGAAGCCTGTTCGGCTAGTGTAAGTAAAAATTTGCATTGACAGTTCAAACAGTGCTTAAGTTATTAAATACTTCCCAACCTTTCTCACCACGGTCACAAATACTGAGGAGCAGCTTTCAAAGTTCCAGCATGATTTTCTATGAGCGTAATCCCGATCGAGGTTTGAGGCCCGGAAAGCCGATTGTTCCATAGAGGGCCGATGGACGTGTGAACGAGGTTTTTGGGGAGAAAAATCAGTCCAATTCTCTTCAGAGACTCAACAGTGATGGGATCGGTTGGGGTAGGGAGTGTACAGCACAGATTACCACAGTGTGTTTGTGTGTGTGAGGAGAAACACACGAGGAGACAGAAAATCAAACACAGTCTACAGGAACACTGTGCTCCAGACATCAACACTCGAGTGCATTTGATGCCGTGCAACCATCCTGAAATCAAACTTTACACTCATAAACCATGAAACGAGCCATGTGTTGAGAAAAACATGCCCGAAACTGGGTCCAGTGGTAAAACAGGGAAAGACAGGATTAAAACCACAAAACATCCTTGAAAACAGTTCCTAAATGTCTGGAAAGATCTCGAGTGATGCTGGACAAAAAGCACAAACTGTAATTCTCCAAGACAAGAGCTCCGTTTCAAACAAAACCTGTCAACAAAATGCCCTGGTCATATTATTATATTCTGCACATGAAAATGAAGCCTACATTTAGGACCATTAAGATTCTTTTTTGACAGTCACATTGTTATTTAGGACACTTATCACATTTTACCACCCCATTCTAATTACCGTAACACGTCCGGACATTTTACTTTTACTACTCCCATTGTTCTCAATGATGATTCTCATTACTGTGATGCAGTCATTTTATTTTTTATGTATCACAGTAAAAAGACGTTGTTTGTGTGATTTGTTTGAATTAAAATGAGTGAAAATGAAAGGCAGTGCCAATGGACTACTAACAGATTGTATACAGTACTACAATACTTTACAACTGAAATAATATATCATTTTTCTCACACTGCGGTCATGAGAATTGGGGCCTTAAATGTGCTTAACAGTCATGAAAATAATTCACAATGTACAAGATCTCAATGGGCCAGAAAAGGGGCATCATTTCCAATTTGCAATATATAATTTCTTATTTGTTTCTTTTGATTTTGGAATGAAATGGGACAGGGACAATCACCCTAGTGAGCTGCCTACCTAGAATGCATTTTTTTTGGATTTTCTCCCCTTTTCTTCCCAATTTGGAATGCCCAATTCCCAATGTGCTCTAAGTCCTCGTGGTGGCGTAGTGACTCGCCTCAATCCAGGTGGCGGAGGACAAATCTTAGTTGCCTCTGTATCTGAGACCGTCAATCCGTGCATCTTATCACGTGACTTGTTGAGCGCGTTACCGCGGAGACCAAGCGCATGTAGAGGCTTCATGCTATTCTCCACAGCATCCACGCACAGCTCACCACGCACCCCACCGAGAGTGAGAACCACATTATAGCAACCATGAGGAGGTTACCCCATGTGACTCTACCCTCCCTAGCAACCGGGTCAATTTGGTTGCTTAGGAGACCTGGCTGGAGTCACTCAGCACACCCTGGATTCGAACTCGTGACTCCAGGTGTGGTAGTCAGCGTCAATACTCGCTGAGATACCCAGGCCTGCTACCTAGAATGCATTTTGACACAATAGCTGGTACAAACAATAGGCAGCAACATTAAACCAGCTGCTAAGATTCCTTGTTTTGGCCAATGGCAACATCGCATTTATCATTTGTGGTGAAAGCAATCCCAGAATGCATTACGACGAACTTGTAAAACAATTTCTGACATTTATGAGATGTGAGTACAGATACAATAGTATGATTTTCTGTAAAGCTGCTTTGAAACAATGTGTACTCTGAATAAACATGACTGACTCAAAACAAATTTTAATTTAAAAACTAAAAATGATTGCGAAAAAAGTGGTACAATCTAACTGATCTCATTAGCTTATGCAACGTGGCTAACATCAAACTTAATTTGAATCAATTATGTGGAGTATCTTTATATGTCGAGGACTATTTGTGTGATGCACGGAGTTACAGCCGATGCAGAACGTTCCAAAACAATCACATATGAGGTTTCATCTGGGTTAGGATGCAACCTTAGAAGGTAGCTGCCTATTTAGGCAGTAGAGAGCAAGGCAGCTCACTTGGTTTTGATTTAGAGCTTTGGTCACTGATTTTCCACATAATTCTCCTGCTGTCAACACAATTTCTGCTCTAGCATTAAAATAAAACTCATTCTGCATCCGTTTGCACAAACTGCCGCTGTACGATGCAGTTCTTACCCCAGTCGGGTCTGTCTGCAGCAGAGGTCGTTTCAGACGGGCCCTCCATATCATCACTGTTAGCCAGAAAATCAAAGCCCTTCAGGACTTCCTCTGTGTCCAGATCATCACTCATATCTGCTGAGGAAGAGGAGGACGAGGGAGACACCTTCCTCCTCACCATCTACACCAGAGAGAAAGAGAAAATTGGACGACAGGAAGTAGGAAGTGTTACTGATGGCAGCTGGTGTGTCTCGTTCAGGACTGAAGATGTAACTGTCATGTTCTCTGTGGTCCAGTGTGTCGCGCTCTGAAGGTTTTTTTGCAAGGGTGTAGGTTTGGTCTGGACATTTGTTTTGGTTTAGAAAGTGTATTAAAGGGATAATTTCATGAAAAAAAAGAGAGAATTCGGTCTTCTTTTATGTATGATTTATTTTCATGTTTATGTAATCATTTTTAATTTGTGTGTGCTTTGTGTCCCTCATTAAATTGCTGATGCAAAATTTTACTGTGTGTTACAGCCATTTTTTTCTAAACACGTAAACAATTTATTTTTCCTTTCAGGATTAAAGTTGCAATATTTTATCATAAATATAATAATATACACCGATCAGCCACAACATTAAAACTACCTGCCTAATATTGTGTAGGTCCCCCTCATGCCACCAAAACAGCACCAACCCGCAATTCTTCTCACCACAATTGTACAGAGCGGTTATCTGAGTTACCGTAGACTTTGTCAGTTCAAACCAGTCTGGCCATTCTCTGTTGACCTCTCTCATCAACAAGGCGTTTCCATCCACAGAACTGTCGCTCACTGGATGCTTTTTGTTTTTGGCACCATTCTGAGTAAATTCTAGAGACTGTTGTGTGTGTAAATCCCAGGAGATCAGTAGTTACAGAAATACTCACACCAGCCCATCTGGCACCTACAAAATTTTCCAAAAATATATGATCTGGGATGGGTTTTTTTTTCTTAAAAGATTAGTCATTAATTGGTGATCTGCCACACCTGATGCAGCCCATCAAAGGCCTGATCACAAGCTCATAAATGGCACCAGGAGTGATCGAGCAGGAAGCGATCAACAATATGCAGTGTTGTGAGTCCCAAGGTAAAGTCTGCTCCAAAAACTGCTAATTATCATGCATGGGTTGCTGTCAGAAACCACTTAGCTGGTCTACGTCAGGCCAGCTGTAGCTATTCTGAAGTTTACAAGATCCTAAAGGCAGAGAAAATCCCTATTTCTCTATCAGCAGTTAAGAGAATAGGTCAATGCTTTGATATCAGGTGATGTTGCCAGAAAATAAGGATCTGGAAGGCTCAAAGCCTCTTCATGCAGGGATGACCACCTGCTGAAATGTACAGTTATCAAAGACAGGAAAAAAAATCCTACAAAAATTCAAGACTTCAGAAAACAAGACTCTTTCAAGAAGAACAATAACCAGAAGGTTTCTAATGCAGGTTTTGACAGTTTTTGTAGGCAAAAAAACATCCCAGAAGATATTTTTGGAAAATGTTGTACACCCAGACATTTAATCATTATCATGATTTTACCTTTGCATACAGAGAAGACTATATAAGTGAATTTCCCTGTTTCCAGCTTTTCCCCATACAGTTCAATGCAGCAAAAGATAATGAGCAAATCGTGGCACTGAAGTGTACCAGGAGTGCATTTGTTCAATTCTTGCTAATTTCCTGTGCCAATGATTTGTTGTGGAGATCATTAAAAGCTTAATGTGCTGCCATTTTGGGCTTGGCCCATTTTTATTATTTTTTTGCCCGGGAGTGTATGTATATATATATATATATATATATATATATATATATTAGGGGTGTAACGGTACATGTATTCGTCCCGAACTGTCACAGTTTGGTGCATGCAGTCAGATGAAGAATACATCTGAGTCAGTCACAGGCGATCCACTCCAATCCAGAAGGGGGCGCGCGCAGTAATGCACCGCTGTTTGCTAACCGCCACAACAGGAAAAAGAGCAGAAGAAGAAGAGACCATCTATGCACCAACCCAAAACAAGAATGGCTTCTCCTAATGCACAAGTTTTATTTTTCATTATTCTATTTATTTTGTACTTTTATAACACAAGAGATGCTGTTCAGTTTTGTAGCTGATTGTGACCAAATACCTTTTGTTTTTTATCAACCCTACAAAAAAATATGGCCTATGCAAGAGTGCATTCTGTTTACTGCTTAGTGCTTAATACAATGAATAATATAATGGCTTAATATAAATGAAAAGAAACCTAGCATTTGGGATTTGTTGCTTTTTCCTGTTGTACTGAACTCATATCAAACCATGACCCCAAAACCGAGGTACGTACTGAACCGTGACTTCTGTGTACCGTTACACCCCTAATATATATTAATATACACTGATCAGCCACAACATTAAAACCACTGACAGGTGAAGTGAATAACATTTATTATCTCGTTACAATGGCACCTGTCAAGGGGTGGGTATAGTAGGCAGCAAGTGAACAGTCAGTTCTTGAATTTCATGTGTTGGAAGCAGGAAAAATGGGCAAGCGTAAGAATCTGAATGACTTTGACAAGGGCCAAATTGTGATGGCTAGACAACTGGGTCAGAGCATCTCCAAAACGGCAGGTCTTGTGGGGTGTTCCCGGTATGCAGTGGTTAGTACCTTCCAAAAGTGGTCCAAGGAAGGACAACCGGCGACAGGGTTATGGGCGCCCAAGGCTCACTGATGCACGTGGGGAGCGAAGGCTAGCCCGTCTGGTTCCAATCCCACAGAAGAGCTACTGTAGCACAAATTGCTGAAAAACTCAATGGTGGCCATGACAGAAAGGTGTCAGAACACACAGTGCATCACAGCTTGCTGTGTATGGGACTGCTTAGCCGCAGATCGGTCAGAGTGCCCATGCTGACCCCTGTCCACTGCTGAAAGTGCCTACAATGGGCACATGAGCGTCAGAACTGGACCATGGAGCAATAGAAGAAGGTGGCCTGATCTGATGAATCCCGTTTTCTTTTAGATCACGTGGATGGCCAGGTGCGTTTGCATCGTTCACCTAGGGAAGAGAGGGCAGCAGGATGCACTATGAGAAGAAGGCAGGCCAGCGGAGGCAGTGTGATGCTCTGGGCAATGTTCTGCTGGGGAACCATGGGTTCTGGCATTCATGTGGATGTTACTTTGACACGTGCCACCTACCTAAAGACTGTTGCAGACCACGTACACCCCTTCATGGCAACGGTATTCCCTGATGGCAGTGGACTCTTTCAGCAGGATAATGCACCCTGCCACACTGCAAAAATTGTTCAGGAATGGTTTGAGGGACATGACAAAGAGTTCAAGGTGATGACTTCAAATTCCCCATATCTCAATCCGATTGAGCATCTATGGGATGTGCTGGACCAACAAGTCCAATCCATGGAGGCCCCACCTCGCAACTTACAGGACTTAAAGGATCTGCTGCCAGATACCACTGGACACCTTCAGAGGCCTTGTGGAGTCCATGCCTTGATGGGTCAGAGCTGTTTTGGTGGCACAAGAGGGACCTACACGATATTAGGCAGGTGGTATTAATGTTGTGGCTGATCGGTGTATATATACTGTATATACATACATACATACATACATACATATATATATATAAACTGTACGTTTACATAATTGGTTGTTTATACATAACTTCGTTCAGCTTACGACTATAATATAATTTTTCTAAACACATCAACAAAACTTTATTTTTTTTTTCTCCTTTCAGGATTAAAGTTGCAATATTTTATCATACACACACACACACACACACACACACATACACACACACACATACACACACACACACACAATCTAAAATAGAGTATATTATAATATAATTCTAAACACATCAATAAAACCAAGTAACTTTATTATTTTTTTCTTTCAGTATTAAAGCAATACTTCTTAATTTTTTTTCCATATATGTTTATTTTATATTATAATAAAATATATAAAAAATATAATATTAATTAAAATAAAACTACATTTTTTGCATAATTGGTTGTTTACAAACACTATGTTCTATGTGTGATTTAAGCTAATGTTTTTGTTTATTGAAGATGGTTTGGATAACTGGATATCTCTGGACATACTACACTGAACAAATCAAAGCTTAACATGCACACAGTCCAAGCAAGAATAAAATACTTTCATTTCACTAAAAAAAAAAAGAAAAAAAAAAAAAGAACCTACATTCACGATACTTCAAGTATTCCAGTAGTCTCTTCTTAACTTTGATAAAGTTTGGTCCCAATGTTCACCCATGGTTTCATGAGATTCTTATGAAGCTCTCTGAACGTGTGGGGGTGTTTACTCACGGTTGCGATGTCAATGATGGTCTTGTTTTGTCCCTCGCTATCTTCATCTTCGTCTTCATCACTGAATTCAGCCGCAGCTTTCTCAATGAACTTGAAGGCTTCCAACACCGTAGTGGAGTCTGACATCTCCGGTTTACTGTAGTCGAAAGGGCAGAAATCCAGACAAATAAAGAGAGATACGTGTGAGACATACACGAGACAAATAAAGTCAAGCCGACAGTGAAAACAAACCTTCACATATGCAGGTTTCTGAGACTAGTTCTTACGTTTCATCTATCTCACCCTGAGGCTAATTATTCATGTTACCTGTTCACATCTCACACAATGTAAATCATTTCCATCTCTCAATAAGCTTATAAAGTTTTCATCATATCCAAGGATGCACAGATATAGAAATTGTGGCCAATTCTGCTTTATTTTAAACACAGTTCACACAGTTTATTGTTTGACCTGTTTGTTCTTTCAATAGTGGCCTAGTCAGACAGATAGAAAAAAATACATATAAATTAAAAATAATATTGCTAACGGCCAATAAATATTCATTAAGGAAAAAAGCAACAGCAAAAAAAAAAAAAAAAAAAAAAAGAAAAGAAAAAATACTAATATTGGCCAATATATCCTCACTTGTTAAAGAAAAACAATACCACTATCAGCAGATATATATTGATAATGGCCAATCTTCACTGTTAAATGATAAAAGAAAAAAAACATTGGCCGATTTGAACAATTCAAAGATGGGAGAGGAGGAAGCTGGGACCGGCTTGACAGACACGTACACATTTATTTCTTAAACATAACATAAAACAACTTGCTTGCGTGCTGCTTCCCCGCAGACACACCAAACACACACACACACACACACAGCATCATGTGTCTCTCTCTCCCCGTCTGCTGCTGTCTCCTCTCCTTAAATACTCCCGCTGCCCCTCACTGAAACGCGAGACCCCTGTGGCGCACAGGTTATCTTCCCGGCCCCACCCTGCTTGCCACACCAATATATATATTCCATGATAAAAATAAGAAGCAAATATCGGCCAAATCTATCTTCACTTATTTAACACAAAAAGCCAATTTCGGCTCATATATCTTCAATGATAAAAAAATACGTTAATATCGGCTGATTTATCTTCACTTATTTAAAACAAAATGGCAATATCAGCAGATATATCCTCAGTTACAAAAATACAAGCTAATATCAGCTGACAAATCTTAACGGACTTAAAACAAAATGTCAATATCGGCCGATATATCTTCACTGAATAAAAAGCTAATAAAACAGCCCTTGATACTCCGCTGGAGAAACCCTTATGAAGTCCTACAGACTCACTGACCCGATCATGGTGGTGGTGCTGTCCTTCAGAGAGGATGGTTCGGTTCCGTTCACCATGGGTTCTGGTCTCTTGTCTCCGGGTCTCTCTCCGCTGTCTCCTGTCAGTCCGAGCAACGATTTGACCCGCTGCGACTTCACATCGAGGATGGTGTCAGTGTAGCCCACCTCCTGCAGGTACCTGAGAGAAACAGAACCCACACCAGGGGTGAGAGTGACGTATGATCTGGACAATCATGGGTTATGTATTGGTTTATATAATGTGTGCTTGGTATTTTCCAAACACTTCAGATTGCATTTTAACTCACTGAGGGGGCAGTTTCAATTTATATTCATGTATTCAGCTAATATTTATTCAAATTAATAATTGAGCAACAATAACCGTGACGCTAATGATTTCTGTTGCTTCAACACAGCTAACATCAAAAGAGCATAATTGTGCGACTCGCGTTTAACTTCAAAATAAAAAAAGAAATAAGACATTTTTATTTTGTATCAAGATGAAGTCTATTTTTAGGATCATAAAGATTTTTTGCCACGTGACATTTTCATGACAATTAAGCACATTCTCATAACTCGCTTCCTGTAGCTCAATTTGATTAAATGCATTTTAAGTCACTTTGGATAAACGTTTCTGCCACAGCATGATATACATCAATATAAATATAATGCATCACAAAAACCCCAAAAAACAAAAACTAAATCTTTTTTTTTTTATTATCGGTAAGTAGTTTACTAAGAAGTTTACTAAAAGTTTACTAAGTCTTTAATTTATTCAGATTAAATTTTTTTTTATTAGAATAAAAATACAAAACATTTATTTTTTATATATAAAAAACAGTAATGTTTACTGTAGTACAGCAAAAAAACAAAAAAAACATTAGTATTAAGAATCTAATAAAAATCTGATTATAAAAATCTGATTCATTACAGTAATGAGAATTATGGGGGGAAATATGCTTAATTGTCATGAAAATAATGTCACAATAAAACAATACCAATAAATATAAACAAGTCTAAAAACAGGCTTCATTGTCTTCTTTGCAATGTACTGTAATTGCTTTTTTTTTTGTTTTTGCATGAAACGTGACGCGGACATTTCCCCAAGTCTTAACCACAACAAAAACGAGACAGGTTAAACTAGTAAAGAACATACCAATCGCTCTTTCTTCAGGAATATTCGCCTCTGTGATGTTTCTGACGAGTTGATTCACCACAGTATTTAAGAGATATCCACCCAATCACATACCTTGTGTTATGTAAAACCCTGAACGCAACTGTCCTGTAATCCTGTGCTAATGTTCCTGTGGTCTGTTTGTCAGTCAGATTTTTAATGGAACAGAACTTGTTAATGGTTTTAAGACAGAAAAGAGAGAAAGAGACTTGCACCCGTTTATTGCTGTACCAGTCTCTCTCCAGCACAACAAACTGAATGAGCCGAAACAATCCAGCATTCATTCAGACTTACTGTCTCTGACACACACGCACGCACACACACACACACACGCACACACACACACAGATACGCATACGCATACACGCATACGCATACACACACACAGACACAGATACGCACACACGCACACACACACACACAGATACGCATACGCATACACGCATACGCATACACACACACACACACACGCACACACACAGATACGCATACACGCATACGCATACACACACACAGACACAGATACGCATACACACACACAGACACAGATACGCATACACACACACAGACACACACACACAGACACACACACACAGACACACACACACAGACACACACACACACACAGACACACACAGACACACACAGACACACACAGATACAGATATGCATACACATACACACACACAAACACACACAGATACAGACACACACACACAGACAGACACACACACAGATACAGATATGCATACACAGACACACACACAGACACACACACACACAGACAGATACACACACAGACAGATACAGACACAGACAGATACAGACACAGACACACACATACAGAGATACAGACACACACACACACACACACACACAGAGACAGATACAGACACAGACAGATACAGACACAGACACACATACAGACACACACACACACACACACACACAGATACAGACACACATACAGACACACACACAAATACAGATATGCATACACATACACACAGACACACACACAGACAGACACACAGACAGACACACAGACAGATACACAGACAGATACAGACAGATACAGACACAGACAGATACACACAGACAGATACACACACAGACAGACACACACACACATACAGATATGCATACACATACACACACACACACACACCCACAGATACAGATACAGACACACACACACACAGACGCGCACACACACAGATACACATACACACTCACGCACACACTCACGCACGCACGCACACTCTCTCACACACACAAACACACACTCTCACACACACACACGTTTATTTAGCCGTCTAAATGTGAAAATACCATTGACTTCTTTAAATAAAGCTAATCATAAGAACTACAGATGAACCCTAACCTTAAAAGTCAATTATTTGCATGTTTAAAATATTTTCATGAATTAACTGTTTTTCTAATTGAGGACATCCCAAAAAAAAAAAAAAAAAAAAAAAAAAAGATTTAGCTCACTTATGGAGGCAATTCTGTACACAAATTATAGTCAGGTGAGCCCACACACACTCACTGGTAAATATATTTAGCACGTTCTCTGATCATGTACTGATATCCAGCACCAGCTCACTCAACACAACAGCGTCTTTTGTTTCTGTCTTCCTCCTTAAACTGCTTTAGGGTCAATGAGTTCAAAGGGTTATGTGTGTATGTGTGTATGTATATTCAGCAGTGCTATCATGGCAAAATAAATCATTTTATACACAACTGCAAGTTCGCTGTATGAACTAAATATGATGAGAAAGAAAGACTTGGAGCTGCAGCATAAATGCAACAACAATAAAGTGAGAGCAAATCAACAAACGTACAGCGCAACCACTGTAAACCGATTCATGAACGAATGACTCACAAACTCATCTCTATGAGTTCTACGTTTGAATCCGGTTCCTGAACAAATTACCCTTATGAGTCATTACTTTTGAATCTACAGCGCAACCAGTGCAGTCCGATTCCCGAACGAATGACTCTGATGAGCCGATTCTTTCCAGTGAATCAAAGCAACTAAGCAAGATTTGTATTAAATTTATTGCTGATATGTTATATCTGCTCTGTTGAAATCTGAAATGATCTCATCATTCGGCAACAGGCTGCTGAGGGCAGTAAATGCAATAAGAACCATTAAGGAACCGGAATCGATAAATTCCAAACGATTCCCAGCCCTAGTATTAAAACATTATTAGTAGTTTTAAAAACAGTATTAAAAATACTAATACAATAATAATACAAAATAATTCTGTGTATTTTCTGTCATAGATAGTCGGACACATTTTTCTCAGGTAACAAAACTAAACTGGAAAGTCAACAATCCTGTCGTGCTCTGACACATGAAATCAATGCTGCACTGAAAGCAACACTAGTTTTCTGTGTCCTCATTAGACAGAAGAACACACAGGTCTGTGAAGACTTCATGATACCTGTGGGTGACAGGTCTTCCTTATAGAGAGTTCTGGTCGAATGGTAGATGTTTTCTAATCCGACAGAATTTGACTTTCTGTTGGAGACATCATTAATCACACATTACTGTTCTGACATTTTCTGTCAAACACCCTTAAAACTGTGAGCAGAGAGTTTGATGTACAGTAGTTTGTGTTGGGAACGATATTATGCAACACATGAGCTGTCACGCCTCTGACTGCCCAACAAAGACAAACAAAAAACACTTCAAAAACCCTCTGCAGAAGTTGCATCAAATGAATACACTTTAAAGCACCAGCACCAGAATTATAATAAACAGGTTATGGTTTCTAACTTTAAGTTACTTTGAAGAACATTACTAGGGTTGCACATATTTCTGAATTATATTATTTATGTAGAATACATTTAACATTAATTATGTTAATCTGTACATCTGTTTATGTTTCTGTGACTGCTAAAGGGTAACACGTCATTTGTTAGGGAGACACGTGAGGTGCTGGCGAGCGCGACAATGAACACAGAGGAAATATAGACATTATTTTGAATTGGTTAAACAGAAAAACAAACTGTTCTGTGAAAAAGTTTTTTAGAAAGTAACTTAAATGTAGGGCTGTCAATCAATGAATAAAAAAAAAATCAAATTAATTACATGATATGCCAATTAATTAATCTATATAATTGCAATGAAACGCATATTATATATATATATATATATATATACACATATACACACACATACACATATTTGCTAGTGATGTGCGAGACTAGTCGGTTCTGATGCTGCTAGTCGACACTGGAATTACTAGTCGGTTAATATTTCCCCCCATTAAACTGATCATAATTTTTACACATTTACGTTTGGCTTTATATTTTTACAGAGGCTGCACTTAAATTACTGCCATATTAATGTTACATATTTTAAATAGAATTAATAATACAAATATTATTTAAAAAGAGGATATGCGGAGCAGAGTTTAATTTCACCTCAGGCTGCGCGAGCTTCTTCCCTCTGTCTCGCGGCGCGCGCAGGAAAACATCCTCTCGCTACACAAGCAAACTCAGCAAAGTAATTATGAAATCACTTCGGTGGTGCGGGAATCGGCTTTCCAAATGTTTGAAAGTCCCTATGGATGTTTTCACATTTGAGTTTTCTTTAAATCTGTGCTTTGTTTGTTATTTTTCCGCTGAGCGCAGGACAGACGCCTCAGGTGAGTCAAGTCCCGTCTTTCACTGGACCATGTCGACAGGTTAATTTTATTCATCAAAACATTTATGCTTTTGAGTAAGTAGCCTAGAAAATAACTGTTTTAGATTAGGTATGTCATTTTTTTAATCTGCTGATTAAGAAGGCTATTTTCAACGAGGTACCGACTGCTTAACGTGTTAAACTATCTTTTATTCTGTGTGCACGTCATGTTTAGAATACATTAGGTTTATTGTAGGCTACATCACAGGCCTATTTTTATCTATCCTATAGCTACTTTTTTTATTGATTTTATTTTTACATCGTAACTGTTACTGTTTGATGTTCTTTACTGAACAGCTGTCATATTAGATCAATGGTTAATGCAACTTTTCAGCACATTTTTCTCTCTCATAGATTTGGCTTCGTCTACCTGTTAATTATTTTCAACAATGTCCTGACTGTTGTAATATGTTAAGTAACTTTTACTTGGTGATTTCCGTTTAGAACAGGCTTTTAATGGTTGTTCCACTGATCCTGCACTGTTCATTCAATTGTTTTCAATAAATATGTGTTAAATATTCGCTAATGTTGATTCAGTGAATGCGTGTCATGTTCTATATTTAATGTACAATGATCATATTTCAAGGCAAGCACGTCGCAGATAAATGCCCCTTTTCAGTGGAATTTAGCGTCGGATTTGGAACAGATTAAATATTTTAAATGGGTCACATAAACACATTTATTTACTGTTTTCTGAAGGTTGGTTTCTCTTTAGACTAGTCCACTAGTCGGTTACAAAACTTCCGTTTAAACGACAGTCAAATTAGTCGTAATTACATCCCTAATATTTACAGAGAAAGCCTATTAAATAACAATAATTCAATATTATTATCTAATAAAAATGATTTAAATATTCATAAATACTTATATTTAAATAATTATAAATATATGTAAATATATAATATATATTTAAAAAATAATTCAGATAAATAAATGCATTATATTATTGTAATACATTATAAGACTATACAAAAAGTGGCTTTAGAAGGAAATATATTTTTTATTTCCATAGTATTGAACATAAGTCTATCATTGCAGTCTGCAGAAATCTATTTTGCAATAAAATTAGTCAATCTGTCCGAGATAGATTTATTCTAAGGGCTTTTTTAGAACGAGTCAATGTACACGTGTCAGACGGATGCTTTTGGAGCATCTCACTTTGGTTGCGTCTTGCCATAAACAGTGTTTCTAGATCACTGAATCAAGTTAAACGTAATTTGAAACTTCACAGCATTTGGAATTGGGCTCCGTCCAGCTGTGTCTGAATGCAAGAATGCGTCCTCATCTTGTGCTGTCACTAGCGTCAAGCCTGAGTGGGGTTTGTTGTCTGTACAGCTGGAGTTTCGCTTACTGCCCCCTGCTGAATACAGGTGCTACTTCAAGCTTGAATTGCTCCAATGGTAGAAATATGCCATGTTACGGTTCGAGGACGTGTTAAATCGAGAGCCCTACTTAAAAGTAAGTAGTAATGTGATTACTTTCAAAGTATGACAAAATAATCTGTAAAATAGTAATTAGTAACTTGTAATGTTTTACTTTGATTAACTAACCCAGCATTAATGGATACGATTTCTAAGAGTCATTCAAATTCAGATCGATTCACTAATGAATCATTCAAACAAATTTGTGAACCGTTTCCACTGATTCACTGAAACAAACCGACTCAAAAGAACGATTCACTCACAAATCAGGCATCCGTATTGCTTGCGAGTTTTGCTCTACACAAGAGAATTATCTAGCCGATTAAATATTTCAGAGCAAAGCATAAATGGAAAAATGTCCATTCATGGATTTTATTAATTTCCATGACTTTTCCAGGCCTAGAAAAGAGTTTCAAAATTCCCTGATATTTCCAGGTTTTTCCACAACTGTGGGAATCCTGCATGCCTAATGTATACAAGTGTGTGTGTGTGTGTGTGTGACTCACTGTCTCAGCAGCTGTCGTCCTTGTTTCCAGCTCAGTTGACTGTTGGGCGGCTCAGGAAGTGTCTCGTTCTCGTTGCCGTCATCTACAGGTCAAAGGTCAGACACAGGTTGACAGATCAGATATGGCCAGATTGTCCCCCCCAATAATTGATATCCTTGTTGCTGTTCTGCTGCACCGCTCGTCAATGTCATAATGCCAATCAAATTGATGAAGGCGGGACTTACATTTAAGAAGCTAAGCGGGAACCTCATAGAGCGCCGCGCATCAGCAAGCAGTTCAGGTTAAGAGTGTTTGTGTCATGTGAGATGTAAGTATCTAACTAAACATGCAATATTTGCCCACTATTTTATGACTGAAATCTTGTACTGACCGACAGTAATTTCACAAAAGGGTGTAAACTATTCACCATTTGGCAAAATTCACCATTTTGAATTGAAAATGTCATGTACAGTACGTGATTTGTATGTCATTCATAAAGTGAATGTGAAAACATTAACGGAGCAGTTTTCAGCATATCAAGCTTAAGACAAAGAGCGAATGTGTGTATATTGTAAAGGAATTGAACGAATGTGGTAATCTGGCAGGCTTTTGAAGGAGCTTTTTAGAAAATTCACTAGACATTGTCTAAGAAAATGATCTATAAAACAAAGTAGGGCATTATCATCCACAGATTAGCACTAGAACATGGTAAGACCTGTGGCTTGTGACTTTTATTGTGTTTTTAGGTTGTGGCAAGGACAGTGTCATGTATTTTTAATGCAAATATTATTAGGTAATAAATAAAAATAAATGAAAGGTTTTCTTAATTTCTTTAAGTCTTTAATAAATTCTGAATTTTGTACGGCATCTCCTAAGAGTCTTCTTTTATAAGAGACCATTTTATTTATATACAGTACTGTGCAAAAGTCTTAGGCACATAAAATGTTTCACAAAAGCATTTGTCTTAAGATGGTTATTTATATCTTCAGCTTTAGTGTGTCAATAGGAAATATAAATGTTAGACTCCCAAACATTACTTTTGCAAATAGAAAAGATTAGAATAGAAGAACAGGGAGCCCTGCAACAGATGTCATGGCCCCCACAGAGCCCCCCACTGAACATCGTGTCAGTCTGAGATTACATAAAGAGACAGAAGCAATTGAGACAGACTAAATAGATAGAAGAACAGGGAGCCCTGCAACAGATGTCATGGCCCCCACAGAGCCCCCACTGAACATCGTGTCAGTCTGAGATTACATAAAGAGACAGAAGCAATTGAGACAGACTAAATAGATAGAAGAACAGGGAGCCCTGCAACAGATGTCATGGTCCCCACAGAGCCCCCCACTGAACATCGTGTCAGTCTGAGATTACATAAAGAGACAGAAGCAATTGAGACAGATTAAATAGATAGAAGAACAGGGAGCCCTGCAACAGATGTCATTGCCCCCACAGAGCCCCCCACTGAACATCGTGTCAGTCTGAGATTACATAAAGAGACAGAAGCAATTGAGACAGATTAAATAGATAGAAGAACAGGGAGCCCTGCAACAGATGTCATGGCCCCCACAGAGCCCCCACTGAACATCATGTCAGTCTGAGATTACATAAAGAGACAGAAGCAATTGAGACAGACTAAATAGATAGAAGAACAGGGAGCCCTGCAACAGATGTCATTGCCCCCACAGAGCCCCCCACTGAACATCGTGTCAGTCTGAGATTACATAAAGAGACAGAAGCAATTGAGACAGATTAAATAGATAGAAGAACAGGGAGCCCTGCAACAGATGTCATGGTCCCCACAGAGCCCCCCACTGAACATCGTGTCAGTCTGAGATTACATAAAGAGACAGATTAAATAGATAGAAAAACTGTGTCCAGATGTATCTAGGAGAATTGGGGCTGTTTTAAAGGCAAATATTGATTTAGCTTTTTTATGTTTACTGGACTTTGTATGACATTAATTGATAAATGAAATCTATTTATGTCATTATTTTTGAAGACATCCTCACTATGCAACATTTTTCATAAGTGCCTAAAACTTGTCTTGTCAGGTCTATGCTCAAAAAATGAGCCACCAGTTAAAGTAGTTCACCTAAAAATCGATGTACTTTTACTCACTCAATTACTCACCCTTATGTTGTTAAAAACCCATATGCTGTTACTTTTTCTTGGAACATAAAAACAGGTATTTTAAGCAGCTCTATTCCATAGAATAACAGTTTATAGTGAGCAGGAGCTGTCAAGCTTCAAAATACTATAAAGCACTATTAAAGGTTCAGTATAAAGACATCATAACAGTAGTTCATATGACTTGTGCACCACAATCCAAGCTTTCTGGGGACATACAACAGCTTTGTGTTGTATGGACTACTTTTATGGTATTTTAATAATTATTATTATATAATAATAGACAGCAGTGCTCAATATGAACGTTTTTTGTTTGGGAAACAGCAGCGTTAAGATTCTTAAAGAAAATATTGTGTATAAAGATTGTACTGGGAGGAAAAAACAATGAGGGACAACTTGATCTGCGTGTCTGTTTACTATACACCGCTAAGAAAGAGAGAAAGCTCTCTGACAAGAACGGAGAATAAAATGTGTTTATTATTTTGCTAAGATGAAATAAGATGCAGTTTTGGTGCAAAGAAAGATGAAGCAGTATTTTCCCGACATCTTTCTTCTCTCTGCTGGTTGTGTAACGTTTGTGGAGGCATGTCAGATGGTGCCCAGGACTGTCCGTGTCAGCGCCTGATTTCATTCATTCTGCCAGTGCAACAGTGTGTGATAAAACGATGGCAAAATGCGATAAATGGTAAAAATATATGTGCTCTCAAAATCAATGAGTTTAATGATAATAATGTGTCATTTATTGCCAGCCTGAATATAAAGCAGCACAATGTAGTATTTTTGTATAGCTAAAATAGCTGGAAGTGGCTTATACCGGAAGTGGTCCACATTCAAGGTTGATAATGGCGGCGCCCTAGTTTTGCAGAAAAACAGCATACCTTGTGTTTTACAGCGTGTATTTTGATTTTATGTTTTATGAAGCATTTTGTGTTAAATTGCAAAAAGGTGCTATAAAAATAAAGTTTATTATTATTATTATTATTCTTGTGGTATAACTATTCTAGATAAACCCGTCCCTAAATCACAATTCGATTCAAAATGAACTGTGGTTGGTCGCTTTTCATGTCATTCAAATGGTCTCTTTAAGTTTCCGATTCTTGGCCACAATAAGCTGTGAAGTGGACCAGACTTTATTCCAATAGTTAAAAGTCAGCTACAGTATGCAAGAGTGAGTGTACGTTTCACTTCGATTCCAGTTCGCAAATGGTATAAAAGACGTTGGGCCTTATTTGTGGAACTGAACAGCTATTCAATGACCTACTGTATCTATAATATAAAATTGCATTATTTTTTGCAGCTCATTTCTGTGAAAATTGCATTCGGCAATCAGCTCGCAATCTTCGCATCTCCAGCAACCACTGCAGAAATAAATGTGCCGTTTTGAACTAGTCATAAGTTTCGCGATTAAAACCACGACAACCAGGAGTTAAAAAGTATAGTGAAAAATGCTTTCATTTTATATATAGTAGTATAAGTAGTTATAAAGGTAAACAGCTGGCACTAGTTCTCATGGTGGTACTCATGGTTCTGAACCAAAAATAGGGGCAGTATTTAACTGGGGTTCAGACCAAGCCCTTGAACTAAGTGTTCTAGCAGCAGGACGAGGTGTCACATTTACCTGAGTCATAGCTGGGTGGTTTCATATCGCCCTGGTTGAGTTCCGTTCCGTACTTGAGCTTGTGGTATTTGGCCCTGCGGAGGAGAGAAACAAAGCACAGGTTTATCGGATCAGTTGCTGTGGTGACAGCACCTCGTCTGGATCCTGGAGTCGCCACACGCACACACATACACGTGTAGGATGATTCTATAAATTGCTGGGAATGTGAGAAGTCTTTTCTGCTGCATGAACAGAACGAGAGTGAGTGAATAGCTAAAATACCACAGTAAATGACACTGAACTCCTGTAACCTTGTGCAAAACATCTCCGCTTCATACAGTCCTTAAAATATAAAAAATGTAAAAAAATAGCTGTGAACTGAGACAAATAAAATAGCTTCAGCAGAAACATTAACAATTGTTGTAAATTTCTTCTACATCTGGTGCTTTGCACTTTATTTAAGGAATTAAATAATTCTAATGTAATAACAAAATGTAATAAAATTTGGGTAAAAACTACACATAACAATAGCTGACACTCTGAACAGTATCACAATAATAGTTCTGGTGGGAAAAAAGCTTGCTAAAGTCACACAAAAAAGATCACAGCTAGATGGTATAGCTGCTAACACTTTTGGAACAAATAAAAGCAATTTTCCATTAACTTAATGTATATTCTTATTAATATATTAAATGCAAGTAATAAATACAATATTTTTTTTCTTCTGAATTACCAACATGTTTACCGATTGATTTCCTCCATGGAAAATCTCATATTGCATAAATTTAAGACAAATTTTCTAAGTGTTGCAAAAATGACTTTTTCTAGTAAACTATAGATAAACTATCCCAAATGATCTTTAGCTGTTTTCTGTGCTGTTCCATCATTAAATTAATATTTATTTCATGGTATTTTAAATACACTGGCAGCCAAAAGTTTGGAATAATGTACAGATTTTGCTCTTATGGAAAGAAATTGTTACTTTTATTCACCAAAGTAGCACTCAACTGATCACAATGTATAGTCAGGACATTAATAACATGAAAAGTTACTATTACAATTTGAAGAAAATGTTCAGAACTTCTTAAACTACTTCAAAGAGTTCTCATCAAAAAATCCTCCACGTGCAGCAATGACAGCTTTGCAGATCCTTGTTATTCTAGCTGTCAGTTTGTCCAGATACTCAGGTGACATTTCACCCCACACTTCCTGTAGCACTTGCCATAGATGTGGCTGTCTTGTCGGGCACTTCTCACACACCTTACAGTCTAGCTGATCCCACAAAAGCTCAATGGGGTTAAGATCCAGAACACTCTTTTCCAATTATCTGTTGTCCAATGTCTGTGTTTCTTTGCCCACTCTAACCTTTTCTTTTGGTTTATCTGTTTCAAAAGTGGCTTTTTCTTTGCAATTCTTCCCATGAGGCCTGCACCCCTGAGTCTTCTCTTTACTGTTGTACATGAAACTGGTGATGGTGCTGTTTTTTACATCAGTAATGTCCTGACTATACACTGTGATCAGTTGAATGCCACTTTGGTGAATTGAAGTACCAATTTCTTTCCATAACAGCAAAATCTGTACATTATTGCAAACTTTTGGCCCCCAGTGAATACTACATTACATAGAGATTAAATATATCAATTTTTAAATATATCATAAATATCAATAGTCCTCATTAGTTTTAAGTAGATTAAACTAGTGGTCGACCAATACCGATACTGATAACTAAGGTGGTGGGAAAGACCGATTAATCAGTAAAAGTGAAATATCGGTCTACCTCTAGTTTGAACTGTTCACATATTTACCTTTACTGCTTCTAACAAACTATTTTTCATATACTTTTGTGTGTGAAATTGTGCTGTGAATTCAAAACTTCCACTTACCGTCTAAAAAAAACAGTGGTGTAATTTTGCATTTTTCCAAAGCGTACCCCATAACAAAATATGCATTTTTTTTTTAACCAGTGGCTTCCTAAAAACCCTTTAAAGGAGGACAATTTTTTTATTAATGTCACTTCTTGGGTCTCTCTGGGTTAAAGAATTAATTTAAAGAAATGTGTACTGTCTAGTGGTCAATATGGGGTTTTCAATGGCCGACAGAGGATTTGAAGAGCAGGGCTGATATAATACTGATAGAGTGGGGTACAAATACTGAAGTCTGCACTGAAAATCTAAATTAAGTACCGTTTTAGGATTTCAAAAAATGTCAAATAAAGAAACATGGTGTAAAATCAATGAGAAATATGAATGATTCTGCTCTATTTTTAGGTAGCCAATCAAATGTCAGTAAATTAGTGATCATGTTGGTCACACAAGATGCTCCTTGGAACATTCTCACTTCCTAAATTATTTAAAAACTGACGGACTATAATGGACCTCATCTGAACATGTCTAAATTTGTTCCTATATATTAATCATCTATATAGAATACTGCAATAAGCAACGAGAGGCTGTGCATTACAGCTATTTTACAACAGGTAAAAGGGTGTTTTTAAGCACAACCCAATGTGGAATTACTGTAATAATCAACCTTTAGTGTCTTAACACATTTACAAAATGACAGCAACTGCAATACGATAAAAGACATCAATGATCAATGAATAGTAACATATTAGTAATAATAATAAAAATCGGAATAATTCTTTATTCAAGTAATATAGTAAAAATGTAGCTGCCAAGACATGTCTCAACTAGACGTACCGAATGTACAATAACAGGTATTCGTTTATCGGAACGAATAAAATGGAACGATCCATTTTATAATACAGTTTTAGGCCACGTCCATGCGAACACATTTTTGTTTGAAAACACATTGATTTTGCAACGTTTACGCCTCTAATCCACACTAGAACTGCGTTTTCCTTCAAAGAAAACTGAGCGTTTCGAAAACACTATCCAAAACCACATACTTTGGAAAATTAAGACGTTAGGAAAGTGTAAACGGGTTAGTGAAGATGGTTGTAAATGTGAAAGTGCACCTTTATTCTTCACAGGATTTGAAAGAAATGAACATTTACCGCATTGCTTTGGCTCAACTCTTCAGGAAGCTGGAAGAGCTTCTCAGTTCTTTACATTCTGACAGTATGATGCAGAAATGTGTCAACGCATGTCCCATGTACCTCCAAAAGCATGAAATATCCAAACCCAGACCATAAAGATCATCAGATGCTACAAGCTGTGTGTTACCGAGTATGTCGGTATTGAAAATGAAATTATTCATGCAGAAAGGGATTTGACAGGTTGTAGGTCTATTATGTTCAGATCCACTGCATGCGTATTAAATCTCTATTCTGACACACTCTGAGAGCATTACTGCAGTAGATGAGTTTTCCCGTGTTTGAACGACAGTGAAAATGTTTAATTTAAGTGTGTTTAGAGGCCGAGAATGACATCATGTGCCTAGAGAAACCACGAGAGAGATGACCTGGGAAATGATCATCAAATAAACTTCAGATGAACTGCATTCCCTGCAATCAAGCAACATAATGGCTACATTAACATAAAAGACCGTGAATTCTGTTTGGAAGATAAAAGCAAAACACACTACTGTGATATTAACTGATACTGACTTATTAGACAGACAGACTTATGGGAGAGATTGTGCGGTTTGTTTTGCTTAAGTTATGAATTGTGTGTATGACTGTGCGCCGAATGCAATACTAGATTATTCCTTGAATACTGGACACTATATACTAATTTAAGAAATTGTGTGTGAAACAGAACACATTTTGCAACAGTGAAGATTTTAAACAGTAGTATGCTACAATGACCTCATTATGTTGCATGTTTAATCAGGGTTCCCACCCTTTCCAAGCACAATCTTCCAGGACATTTTATGTGCCCAACATGTGTAATATTTAAGCATAAATACAAGCGTCTACTTAAATCAAGCTTTTATTTTGGTGTTTCTGTGTGTTTTTGACAGTACTTCAGATAAGCAGTTGGCTCCATGGCCCAGTGTGATTATTAATCCCTGTAAAACTGTGATTCAATTTAATAAATCTATAGTCTGCATGTGGTGTGCACTTCAGAGTGCTCTCTGTCACACTAGTGTGCGTAATGATCAAGATGAGGTGTTTTCAGTGTAAGAGCGGCCGACTTCACACATTAATTTTGAAGCACTCATCACTTGCAGATTATATATTTATTTAATGAAATCACAGACTTTTGCAGATTATCACACTAGGACATATTGCTATTTAAATTTGATTAACTGTGCATTCAAACATTCATTTTCATCCAAATATGTCATATTCCATTACGTTATGTGTTTTTAGACTAGATTTTACGATTCCGTCCGCATACTTCATGTGGTAATCACGGTATAAGCAGACTCTGATCATTTAATTATTATTATAATTTTTTTTTTCTCCCCAATTTGGAATGCCCAATTCTCAATGCGCTCTAAGTCCTCGTGGTGGCGCGGTTACTCACCTCAATCTGGGTGGCGGAGGATGAATCTCAGTTGTCTCCGCTTCTGAGACCATCAATCCGTGCATCTTATCACGTGACTCGTTGTGCATGACACCGCGGAGACTCACAGCATGTGGAGGCTCATGCTACTCTCCACGATCCACACACAACTTACCACGCGCCCCATTGAGAGCGAGAACCACTAATCACGACCACGAGGAGGTTACCCCATGTGACTCTACCCTCCCTAGAAACCGGGCCAATTTGGTTGCTTAGGAGACCTGGCTGGAGTCACTCAGCACACCCTGGATTCGAACTCGTGACTAGTGATAGTCAGCGTCAATACTCGCTGAGATACCCAGGCCCCCCCTTGATCGTTTAATTATTAAAAATAAATTCAGATCCCGAGGTGTGAAGGCCGAATCAACATGCAAACAACTGTGTGAATTATTTTTTATTTTAAAAATCAGTGGTCTGGCTGTCTTCGTTGTCTAAAGTTTATAACTCAAATGTTTTTGTGGTTAACACAACAGCAATGCTGGAATGAAAATTGTTATTTTGCACTACTGTATATCAATACTTAAACTATTTTCTCGGAGCAAAGCAGAGATGACAGCAGATGAGCATAGAAAGTTTGTGGCTGGGATTCGTTCATGACAGTTAACTGTTGACGCTGTTGCACAGTCGCCGGCAGTGACAAAAGAATCCAAATATACTGACTCCTAGTCCGAGTCACGATCGTTACCATGCTATTTAACTAGCAGCACAGTCAAACACTTCTCAGGACATTTAGGTCTTTTTCTAATTTTCCATTGCAAAATTCCAGGTTTTCCAGGACGCGTGGGAACTATGTTAATGTTGCGAGTAGCGTACATTTTTCATCTTAAAAAGGAGTTATTTTGCTATTTAAATCCAATTTTGTCCTAAATGTCTTCACTTTTAGTGGTTTGATCAAATAATGAGTCAAGAATGAGATCAATGTTGATATAACTTCCTGTTCATTTTATCTATGCATGATAAAACTAGAAAAAGAAGTATGGTAGTATGCCATTCTGAACTTAGCCATACTGTGCACAGTATACAAACTACATACTATATACTACAGAAATAGTATGGTAGTATGCATTGTGAACACAGCCCATGTGTGTTACTGACCTCTCTTGTTTCAGCGCATATTCCAGCATCTTGATGCGTCTCACCAGATCTTTCTTCAGGTTCTCCTGACCTTTCCTCTCGCCCTGCAAGAATGCAATCTGAGCCTGAAACACACACAAATACAAACACAAATTAAGCACTGACTCATTCACAAACTAACTAGTAGTTACGAAGCACTTTGTTTGAACTACATCCCAACTTAAGTGAGACCTTACACACACAGCAACTTAACTCATCAATTTATTTGTCCTCGACAGCACTTTTATTTCAAAACTTTGGAATGCTGTTCTTTGTAACACATATAAGAGCACTGGACAAGTCAAATGTGACTAACTGAGTAGAATTAAATTGAATTGACCCACTAATCTCTAACGTACAGTCCTGAAGAGCAGCTCCATCATCACCTGACTGATGAATTCTAATGAACCATTTCCCAGTTTTCTCTTGTTGACGGTTGTTTTTTCTTCCTGGAATGTCTTGGGCAAACGGCTCGTTTGTGATTTTGTCATAGTGGAAGTGAATTATCAAGTCTGCCCATGACAGACAACACACTGAGAAAAACAATTGGGTTTACACTTGGGATGTGCACAAGTAAACAACAACAACTTGTGACACTGTAAATATCTAACTTGAGTGCACTGCTACAATGGCGCAGTCTATTGCAAGCACTTTTGACATTTAATGTGCCAGATATGAGATATTTAGAATTCAGTTTTTACTAGTTAAAATGCCAATTATTGGTACAAGCAATGAAAATACCACTGGTGAAAACATAAATTCATGATATCAAAATTGACATAATTACTTGTGGAAAAACACATTCTTGATACCAAAAAAGGAATTTCAGCTAGTAAAAAAACATCATTACAGATTTCAAACTGCATTTCCACATGGAGAATTTCACAAGGATCTGTCATTCACTCCTGTCCAAAACGAAAATCATTGATATCTATAATTCATTTCTTACTAGTTGAAATTACGTTTACACATACTGGCACTGCACTTCTTAGTAAAAATGAGAATTTTTTATATCAATAATTACTAGGGGTGTAACGATTCACTTGTTTTCTCGATACATCGATTAGTAATCCTGCCGATTCATATGCATTGATCTTGAAATATGATTTTTGAATCGAGAACCGTTAGTGTTGGTCAATAATCACTTCAGCAAATTATTGTACAATATTTTCGACATTTTGACATAAATGGATAAGACGCAGTTTGTGTGTTAAATTGTTAAAACAAACTACATGCCCTCATAAAACACGCCCCTGAAAATCAAACACAGGGGCAAATACTGACCCTAAATGTAAAAGTTAATTTCTGACACCGGGTCACTACTGAAATAAAGTGATTTGAGGAAACTTAAGTCGTTATTTTCTAAGGTAAAATAGTGCATTTTACTGCTATCATTGTTTAGTTTGGGAATTTTCTCTTTTCTTTGAAACATGTTCAGATGATGTTACTTTAATGTTGTAATATTTGGATTAGTTTACTGATTCAGGGTCCCCACGGTCATAGAAATCATGGAAATACCAGCACTTTTATAAATTGTGATTTCAAGGTCTGGAAAAGTCGAGCAAATTAATAAAAAAAGACTTTAGTGAAATGTGGAATATTTTCTAGCTATATTCTGCAATATTTCATTGGCACATTGCACTCTTGTACTATTATTGTATTCCCAGTAGCCTGTATGTACAGAACGTGTATTTAATGGGTTTTCTTTCAGCTTACTTTTGGTGGAATAAACAGTCTTAAATAGTTTGCCTTTTTCTTGCTTAAGACACATTAGGGGAAGAATTTAAAGAATACTATAAATGCATTTTAAAAAATGCTGAATTTAATCGTTCATCCAATCGAATCAAAAACCTGGGAATTGGGCATTCCAAATTGGGGAAAAAGGGGATAAAAATTATTTTAAAAAAATGTTTTACAAAGAATAATTAAATGATCAGGGGGCCTGGGTAGCTCAGTGGTAAAAGACGCTGACTATCACCCCTGGAGTCGCGAGTTTGAATCCAGGGTGTGCTGAGTGACTCCAGCCAGGTCTCCTAAGCAACCAAATTGACCCGGTTGCTAGGGAGGGTAGTGTCACATGGGGTAACCTCCTCGTGGTCACTATAATGTGGTTCTCGCTCTCGGTGGGGCGTGTGGTGAGTTGTGTGTGAATGCCGCAGAGAATACATCTCTGCATAATGAGCTCAACAAGTCACGTTAAGTCAACAAGACGTGGAGGCAACTGAGATTCGTCCTCCACCACCCAGATTGAGGCGAGTCACTATGCCAGCAGGAGGACTTAGAGCGCATTGGGAATTGGGCATTCCAAATTGGGGAGAAAAATCCCCCCCCCCAATATGAGCAGAAATGGATTTTAGATATCAATAAATTGATAAGTAATTAAAGATATCTTAAAAAGCTTTCTTACTAGTTACCATCACATAATAGATATCTGAAATTAACATTGCAACTAGTGAAAAACAAATGACTGATATCAAAAATGAGCATGTTTACAAGTGATTAACAGCTGCACCTGTGTGCATATTTTACTCCAAAAAAGACGCAATGACTTCTATGAAGGGGCTCAAGTGAATCAGTGAATCGTTTATTTGAACTGGTTCATTCCAACAGTCTGAACAAACAGATTCACTAAAATGACTTGGACCTCCCAACGCTACATACAGTAGGAGTGAACTGGTGAAACTTTTATTTTAACAGGTTCATTTACATGAACCATCTGACTCTGATCAAACTGATTCACATAAATGTTTTGGACTTCCCATGAGAAACAGGACAGTTTGCATCACAATAACAGTTTAAAAATAAGCTAACTTCGAAAGCCGGTGCTTTTAAAAAAATAAATAAAATAACATCAAAAATTAATTGGCAGATCTGGAGCTTATAAAGCCTCAGCAAAATATTATGTGAGTTTTATTAGTTGTATTTAGTATAAATAAATGATGTGCGATATAAATAGTAAAGGATTTTTAGTGTATTTATAGTACAATTAAATACCATCAAAGTTATATTAGACAGTTATTACAAACATTTTCTCCCTTGAATAGCTACAGAGTACTGAACTACGAAGTTACTTGAAATGCCCATCCCTAGTTTGCGATATCAAGCATACTCAAACGCGCACACACACATGCCGTGATGTGGTGGTAACAAAGCCAAAACAAAGACAGATGCCGTATCTTGCATAACACACATATTTGCACTTTGGAATGTTGTTGTAGATGTGAAAAACATTCCAGTGAGTTCTCAGCTGACTAACAGAGTCTCAAGGACAGATTGCATCATTTTAAGCAAGTTTCAACACTGACTTTGTCTCCATCTCTGTAAAAGAGAAAGGCAAAGGTGAGAAACCTTGTTCAACACCTCACAGAGACTTCAGCCCTGAAACAGACACATGATGATGTCAATTAATCAACTTACACCGGGCTTTACACACTTATTGCCCGACCTCTTGACTTTACCAAAGGAATTGGATTAAAACGACACTAAACCAGTTTAAGATTTGGGCATCTTAAACTGGAGAGAAGCTTCCAGACAGAACATCCCTTTAATGACCATAAATCAAATTACAACATCATCATGACAACTTCCCATCAGAGAAAGCACTAATCTTCAATTTAAACAAAGTTAAGAGGATGAGATATAGCTGCAATTCACAAACCACACAGATGGAGCAGCACAGAGTCTTTGACTATTTGTCACCTGCAGACGTGTTAATTATAATCTGATTACAGAGTGAAAGGAAAGCAGAACTCGAGTCAATGCAGCACAACCAAACACACTCATTCCGAAATGTGTTTCTCTTCTTACATGTGTACTACTTGTCTGTTTTTATCTTCCCATTTTTTCACTATTCTGTCTCTCTTGTTAATGTGTTGCTGGATGGTGTCCACTCAACCATAATATAGTCTTACTTGTTAATGTATATGGATGTGTCTTCAAATTCAGGCACTTTAAACATGTAATAATGTGTATTTTTATAATGTATTTTTTCATAGTTTAATATTGAAAGTCGGAGTCTGGGACAAGACTACAACAGTCGAATCTAGACATAAATAACATTTGAAAAGTACAAAAAATAAATGATGAAGGCCTGGTAAACTTTTCCCAATTCAGTTTTAATGAGACCTTTAATATAGCAAAATGAAAACTACTGACATTTTTTTATTTTATGAAAATCAACCCCTGAGACATGAAAGTGCCCAAAGTTGAAGAAACACCTTAAATAATAAAAAAAATTAAAAACACAATTCTGTAGAAAATACTGTAGTTCTGCTGTCTTAATTCACCTAGAGTTTCCATGGTAACCCTCTCCATCTTTGCTGGAGACTGCAGGTGGCACATGGGCAGAATTACAGGACTGAGTGACGGACTGCAGCTTTTTAATTTGATTTAACTGTCCTATGAAGTTCAGCACCACAGAAACAGCAATTGCAGTTTGATATCCCGCAGATTAGCATTGAAATTCTGCAAAAGTTGAAAGGCTCTTAGACTGAGGCATTTCCAGGAAAACCACACACTTCCATAAGAGCAATTGGCTTTGTTAACTGTGAGCTGTTTTTCTTGAATGTTTAGAGTTGTTGGAGAACATTTTGTACAGGCATTTTAAGAGGGTTCCTCTGACATGATGGCCTACATGTAGGGGAATAAGGTTAAACTAACTGATTAACAGTCATACCATCATTTCAGAGACCTGGAGATGTATTAAAAGACACCGAAGAACAGAAAATCTTCTAGAAAGAGACTACTGTCAATACAAACCTGACAATTTGCAGTTTTGATGTAATACTACATTAATTGTTGTTTCTAATTACTAGAGAGCATTATAAAACCTGATATCTTATGTATCAGTAAAAACTACATTTTTACATTTTCTGAAGCAAACGTGATGCTTGCCTGCACAAAATTACGGAGACCCTTAAGAGTCCCACGCAATAATCTTTACAGTCCCTTGCAAAACGTTCTGCATCCACACGCAACAAGTTCTGAGTTCCTTTACAAGTTTTGTGTCTCTTCGTGATAGTTTGCATTCCCTCGCAATAAGTTTGGCATACCCTCACATTATTTTGCGTTTCTTTGGAATAAGTTTTCCGTACCCTTACAATAATTTTTTCATTTCCCGACAAAAGTTAACGCTCGCTCATAATAAGTTCTGCATTCCTTCACATTAAGTTTTATGTTCTCTCACATAATTTTGTGTGCCTTCTCAATAAGCTTTACGTTTCCTTAAAATAAGTTTTACGTTCCCTCACAAAAGTTAACGTTCCCTGAAAATCAACAATGGTTTAACCACAGCAACCATATGTCAACATAGTTCAAAATGTGTGTGGAATTTATGGTTAAAATTTCTGTCCATCCAAAAGTAATACAGCTGAAGTCAGAAGTTTATATACACTTAGATTGAAGTCATTAAAACTCATTTTTTAACCAATCCACAGATTTAATATTAGCAAACAATAGTTTTGGCAAGTCGTTTAGGACATCTACTTTGTGCATGACACAAGTAATTTTTCCAAAAATTGTTTACAGACAGATTGTTTCACTTTTAATTGACTATATCACAATTCCAGTGGGTCAGAAGTTTACATACACTAAGTTAACTGTGCCTTTAAGCAGCTTGGAAAATTCCAGAAAATGATGTCAAGCCTTTAGACAATTAGCTTCTGATAGGAGGTATAATGAAATTGGAGGTGTACCTGTGGATGTATTTTAAGGCCTACCTTCAAACTCAGTGCCTCTTTGCTTGACATCATGGGAAAATCAAAAGAAATCAGACCTCAGAAAAAAATTGTGGCCCTCCACAAGTCTGGTTCATCCTTGGGAGCAATTTCCAAACACCTGAAGGTACCACGTTCATCTGTACAAACAATAGTACGCAAGTATAAACACCATGAGACCACGCAGCCATCATACTGCTCAGGAAGGAGATGCATTCTGTCTCCTAGAGATGAATGACGTTTGGTGCAAAAAGTGCAAATCAATCCCAGAACAACAGCAAAGGACCTTGTGAAGATGCTGGAGCAAACAGGTAGACAAGTATCTATATCCACAGTAAAACGAGTCCTATATTGACATAACCTGAAAGACTGCTTAGCAAGGAAGAAACCACTGCTCCAAAACTACCATACAAAAGCCAGACTACAGTTTGCAAGTGCACATGGGGACAAAGATCTTACTTTTTGGAGAAATGTCCTCTGGTCTGATGAAAACTGAACTGTTTGGCCATAATGACCATCGTTATGTTTGAAGGAAAAAGGGCGAGGCTTGCAAGCCGAATTACACCATCCCAACCGTGAAGCATGGGGGTGGCAGCAGCATGTTGTGGGGGTGTTTTGCTGCAGGAGGGACTGGTGCACTTCACAAAATAGATAGCATCATGAAGAAGGAAAATTATGTGGATATATTGATGCAACATCTCAAGACATCAGTCAGGAAGTTAAAGCTCGGTCTCAAATGGGTCTTCCAAATGGACAATGACCCCAAGCATACCTCCAAAGTTGTGGCAAAATGGCTAAAGGACAACAAAGTCAAGGTATTGGAGTGGCCATCACAAAGCCCTGACCACAATCCGATAGAAAATTGGGCCAAAATTCCAGCAACTTATTGTGAGAAGCTTGTGGAAAGATACCCAAAACATTTGACCCAAGTTAAACAATTTAAAGGCAATGCTACCAAATACTAACAAAGTGTATGTAAACTTCTGACCCACTTGGGAATGTGATAATAGAAATAAAAGCTGAAATAAATCATTCTCTCTTCTATTATTCTGACATTTCACATTCTTAAAATAAAGTAGTGATCCTAACTGACCTAAGACAGGGAATGTTTTCTATGATTAAATGTCAGGAATTGTGAAAAACTGAGTTTAAATGTATTTGGCTAAAGTGTATGTAAACTTCTGACTTCAACTGTAAATACTGATTATTTCACAGACACAACTTTGCAAACAAAGCAGAATATACTGTACAGTTGTGCTTAAAGACATCACATTGTCTTGCAACTAAACAATAATAATAATAATTCCTTATATTTATATAGCGTTTTTCTAGCCACTCAAAGCACTTTACATAGTATAGGGGGACTCTCCTAAACCACCACCATTGTGCAGCATCCACCTGGATGATGCGACGGCAGCCATAGTGCGCCAGTACGCTCACCACACACCAGCTATTGGTGGAGAGGAGAGAGCAGAGTGATGTAGCCAATTCAGGGTTGGGGATTATTAAGAGGCCATGATAGATAAGGGCCAAAGGGGGGAATTTTGCCAGGACACTGGGGTTACACCCCTACTCTTTTTGAGAAGTGTCCTGGGATTTTTAAATGACCACAAAGAGTCAGGACCTCAGTATAGCATCTCATCCGAAGGACGGAATTACACCTTAAACAAAAATCTAAATATGTTTCAAAAGTTGCAATGCCATGAACCTTACAAACTTCAAATTCAACAAATCTGTTTCTTTCTCGGAAGTGCTCAGTGTATTCCTGAAACTTATAAACAACTTTTTTTCTCAAAAAACTAATAAAAACCAGTGCACACTGACTCCCAGATATTGCGTAAGGCGCCAGCCAATCAAATAGGAGTTTGCAATTTTGTAAAGCTCTTGTCAGTTGTATGTGTAATATGCATCAGGCAGTTACGAAATGGGAGTGCCACCTGAGAGCACTTTGAATCAGACTTGGGCAACAGACAAGAGTCACGAAATGCTCTTTTCACTGTAGGGCAGTTGCGGAGTAATTCAACCCCGTTTGAAATGTTTCCCATGCCCATTCATAAGTCTTCTGCAGGGAATACCAAAGCTATTGCTTCAAGTCCTCACACTGGGAAAGCCTCTATTGTGGAAAAAAAATTCAGAAGAACTGGGCCACGATGAGTCATAGGGAAGAGGGGCAGTGCAGAGATGGTGTGATGGGAGAAATTTCTCAAGCATGTGAGGTACTAATAATGTCATTTGCACAGTTCAATTCCCAGAGACGCTGCTGCAGAAGTAACCCATTAAAAATGCATTTGCATCTCCTCCAGCGCATGAATGACGTTATCTGATGATCTCAATAATGCAGCTGCTCTAATTTCCTTCTCTCACTGGTAAACAGCGCAAATTCTGGAGATTCCGAAAGAGGCCATTGTAAACGCTTGACTAGGGAGACCCCTCAGCTCGCCAGAGAAAAGGAAACACACAAACCCTTTAATTTTCAACAAACAGCTCCCAAAAGGCAACTCCAGCGGAGGCGTCCCTTCTAAAAAAAGGCTAGTTTGTATTTTCTCGATTACCTACAAGGAGAACACGCAGGAAGTGCAAGAGATTAAGAGCGAGAGCGACAGAGGAGAAAAGCGGGTGAATTCAGAAATAGTTCAGTGACGTCGGCGCGGCCCACATGCGTCCCCAGAGGCGTCTCTTGACATGCCTGCCAAGCTGCGAGAATCGTTCAGACTCAACATCAGCAGCTCTGAGGCAACACAAAGAGCAAACAATTAACTCTTCAGCTGCGCATACACAACAACAGTCATTTTCATGACAATTAAGAACATTTTCCTCTCAAATTCTGTTTACTGTTAGATATATGATATGATATATAATATCAGATGGATGTGTGTGTGCGTGCCTGAGTAGTGGGGGGGGATTTGGGACAATCCCACCAAGTTTGAAATCTCTACGATTTACAGACTGTCCCAGACAGTGTTAGGGCAGAAAAAGAAAAAAAAAGAGAATCAGTACAAATACAGTAGAGTTTCAGCACCTTTGGTGTTTAATGATTCTGCATATTTCCGAAATCCAAAAACTAGACGTAGATATTCTACTGAACTGAAGAGCCACATGTTTCACATATTTTTATTTCTAGTTTTAACATTGTACTTCAGACCTTTGTTTTGAAGGAAAAACTAGCTTTATACCATGACCCACATTTGGTTTTTGGCTATTGCAAATGGGTAAAATTGAAAATGTTTTGGATGGAGCCACACTGAGAGCCCCATATCTCTGTGATTTAAGCATATAGAGCCTTTAAATTCAAGATCCAAAAAGGCAAGTTTGTTCTGAACCAGAATCTAAAAGGATATTAAGATATCTTTAAAGGAATATTCCGGATTCAATACAAGTTAATCTCAGTCGACAGCATTTGTGCTTTTTTTAAAGAAAAGGAGGAACGAGTCAAAATACATTTTTGTGGTAATCAACATTATGACACAAATGCTGTTGATTGAGATTAACTTGTATTGAACCCGGAATATTCCTTTCATACCTCTGGAGTTATAAGCACTCAAATTTAGGGAAAAAAGAGACACAAAAAAAGTGTTTTTTCCCCATTTTTGGACGCACACCATTGGCATATAATGCAACAAGAGGTGGCTGATTTCAGTAATAGACCGATCTATCTCTGTGTAAAAATAAAATCATGATGCTGACACATTTATAAGGTTATTTTTTTTTACCTGTAGTTGTGCTCCAAAATCATAGACAAAAATTGGCATTTTGATCCCCCTCTACAAAATAATGGATTACTCAGTAAATATTCATCCATAACATTTCATATTTTGGCTTTCATCATAACTTATGTTTATCTTTCACCAGTTGAAAGATCCTTGAGTAACATGGAATTACCTAATTCTTGACAGTATTAAAAAAAATTTAAAAAAAAGAAATTCTGTCATTTACTCAACCTCATGTTGTTCCAAACTTAAGTAACTTTCTTTCTTTTTGTGGAACCCACAAGGAGATATTGAGCAGAATGTTAGCCTCAGTTTTCACTTTCATTGTATGCAAAAACAAAACATGCAATGAAAGTGAATGGTGACTGAGGCTGTTATGTTGCCCAACAATTCCTGTTGACATACAGGATAAACGAGGGTGAGCGATGAAAGAACTTTTGGGTGAACTATCCCTTTAAGTGTCCATATAGTTTTTGTGCCACTTTAATTTGGCAATGCACAACTAGAGTTAACCGAAAGCGTGGAAAGCGTAAAAGTGGTTACGAGTGGCATATAGTTACTGTGCAAGCGCTGACCTCGATTTCATGTTGTTCCACAGACACACAGAGGCTCACTGTGAGTTTAACCATGTGGAAAGGGTGACGTGCCACTCACTGAGCAACAGAACACAGTGTGTGAATTCAGCAACGCAGTGACGGTTTAATTACGCTTGGGCAAGGGGGAGGAGCTGTGGTTTGTTTGTGTGGTTAGAAACATCTCAGCAGCTGACTGTTCCCGCGCTCTCACTGAATCAAGTTTTTTTTGTGTTTAAACGTTTAGCCACTCTTATCTGTAGCCGCCAGCCAGTGAGCCGCACTAAAAGAGAGCGATTTCAGAAAATGGGGAATTCACTCCAAACCGACAAGGTTGTCATGAGCCATTAGCATCTGATCTCGTGGGTAATTTTCACTGGATGCTGATATCTCATATAAGAATTGACTACAGTCATTTGGATAAACATTAATAAGAGATGCTGAGAGTCTTTAGAATGAATAGCTAGTTCACCCAAAAATGTAACTTTTTTTTATCACAATCATGTCGTTTCAAACCGTTTGACTTTCTTGAATAAATGATGACAGAATTTAAATTTTTTGCCTTTATTTTTGAACTATCCCTATCCCTAAACCTCAACAGTGTGAGACTATAACTAGTTCGAAAGGTTTGAAACGAGAGAAATAACTCAAACCGGCTGGCTAATTTCCTGAAAAATATAAAAAAAGTCTCCCTGAAGCGGAAATGACAACTTGATGGTGGATCATGTGATCGGTTGGGTGATGATGTCATTCAGGATGTTGCAGTAGTGAAATTTTGGCTGACCTACAGAAGTAGAAAATACTTTGATACCAAAAGCCTCTTTACATAAAACATAATAGGAACAGGTCAACTGAGTGGATTTTGCCGATAGCGATAATTAAGCTGTTGGAATAAATACGATTACCGAATAATCGTCTGATGGCTTTCAATTCGATATACTGATTGTGCTAAAACATGTAAAGTCTTTTCTAGGACTGGGCAGCCCAGACACAGAGGCTACAAGAGTCCAAATTGAATGAAATCTTAGATGCAGTTTATTGTGCAACCAAAATCCTAATAATAACTAGAAAATAAATGAAGATTTGGTGCATAAAGCGGGACTTTTAACTATAAACAAACCCAAAAATACATCGGGGGACTCTTATTTTGAAATGTCTGCACTCCCTGCTGCTCACACAAACATACACATACACATAAGATAACAAAACATGCACTCTTTCAATCATCTATAATGTTTTACAATATAATATTTACTCCAACTGATACGTAAATTGCTTGCTGTTCTCCATCTGTATTGCTCGTTTTAGAAGTTTTTACATTGCTTCTTATGGAGACTGCAACCAGAAAACAGATTTCATCATGGCACCGCACCCTTGCATTATTCTGTCATGCTCTTGCTTCAGTTTAGAACACTCTAATCAATGCAGCAAAAGATATATTTAAGTGAGCATAAAATATGGATAAATGAGGATGAAGTCAATAACAACAGATATAAATACAGAAAATCCCCACGAGGTGTCAGTGATTGTTTATATTTCACCTGTAGATGTTTGGGAAAATAGATTTCTGTACACTGTAGGCTAATGATAGGCTTATGCTCAATAATATGGAAATAAACAATATATTGCCTTCTAAAGCCACTTTCTGCATTGTCTTATCAATACTGCCACAATAATGTTATATATATATTTTAATTATCTGAATTTTATGTTTATTGTATACAGAATATTATACTTATAATTATTTAAATATAACTTTTTTCAATTATTGAATCGTTATATATTGAATTCTTTTTATTTGGAAGCCTTTCTCAACAAATATTAGGGCTGTGAATTGAGTAAAACATTTTTAACTATTGTAATTAATCGCCCAGTTTTCTGTGATTATTCACGATTATTCGCAATTAAATTATGGTACATGATACATTACAACAAAAATTTAAAAAATCATCATAACTATACAGTATTTACTTGATACTTTGTCTCAAAGAACAAGCAAGAAATTGGTTGGTCATTTATTTTAATTATTTAAATAACGCATGTACATGTTAAAATGTTTATTTTATTTGTATATATTTATTTGCAGATAAGAGTTAATTAGACAAATTTTTACAGGTATTAATCTTTAATACAATTATAGGCATACATGCCATAAAATCATTGGACATGTTGTTACAATTTTATAGTGGACTTCTTTTAATAACAGGATCAAATGGGCAGATTCAATACATATCATACTTTATTACCAAGAGAAACTTAAGTGTACACTGCCAATGCATTATTCGACACTATACATGGATATAAAACATATTGAATGCTGAAGTTTAAAATCTCAAAACTATAATTTTACTTGCAATAAAAATGCTAAGATCGAATAATAAATACATTTAAAACGTATAAATGTACGTTTTCTTATGGAATATTAGGCGCCGGAAAATAATGTATCTGAAGAGCTGTGATATAGAACATCAGCACCATCTTAACAACTGGCCCCAATGGATATCAATATCACACCTTTAAAACTGTCACAGGTGTGAGCACAGCCTTAAAACGGCATAAAACACCTCGCGGGAGCCATCAGTCAATGCCGAATGGTGTTAATGGAGGATTTCGAGAGGACGAGTCCAATTCGGCATGTAAAAGCTTAAAAAAATGGCATGTCCTATATGGGTGTAATATTCAACACAAACATACAGTAGGGTACAACTCAGAACTCTTTTATCAGTCTTTTCAATTAATAGCACATCAGAGCATTTAAAGAGATAGTTCACCCCAAAATGAAAATTCTGACATCATTCACTCACCCTCGTGTTATGTTCCTCATGTTAATATCATTTTGGAACAACATGATGAGTCAATGTTGACAGAATTTTCATATTTTTTGGGCGAACTGTCCCTTTAACTGAGCCTAATCACCAAAATAACAATGAGTCAATCAAACAGCAGGTCGAGCCCGTGTAAAACACACTACAGCGAGTTATGAATGAGGTTGCCCTGATTTGCGTGTTCAGGATTGCCAAGAGAGAGACACACATGCAGCACGGCAGCAAACAGACTGGCCGATCACCCAAAATAGACACTCCCGTTGTTCTCCCGTATGGCGAGCTTTACGGGATATCCTCTAATGGCTTCTGTACCCCAGAAAGTGCACTATTTAGGGGGTCTGTTAATGGCCTGTGCAGTGTAAACAGTTGACTCTGCGTCCTCTAAAAAGCTGTTATGGATTTATTTGCGTTCTCCCTGAGGGCAGGTGTTGTGCGTCAGGCGAGTGGGGGTGGATTACCGGTGTGTCATCTTCGCTTTGAACATGTTAAACAAAAACGCCGCATCTAAAGGGGCTTCACCAGCGCCTGGACCATCGTTTAGCGATTCAAATGAACATTTATAGGTCTTAGCGGTGTGTTGCATTTAATAGAACGCCCACATGCATTTCACCCTACGTGAAGGAAGTCGAGTACAGAGAGAGTTTGAGAGAGGTTTTGTGAAGTGTAGGAAGAGTTATTTATAAGCATGCAGGATTTTCTAAATATGGAGATGAGTGCTGGGTTTTACATATGAAAAAGGAGAGAAACTATGAGGAAAAGATCACAATGTACGAACACTAAAACAAAGTGTTCCAATATTATCGTAAAGTGACCAGATATTGATATAACATTGTCTCGCCAGATCCCCGATTCCCACCCTAACTGTGTATGTGTCTGTGCCAGATATGTGTTTGTGTCATCATGGAAACTCATGGATGGGAATTATAAGGAATGATTTTGGTTCTGATTCGAATTCCTCTTAACAATTCCGGTTCCTTAACAGACTTTTTAATTTAGATATTTTATTATTATTATTATTATTATTAGTAGTAGTTTTAAATACCAGTAATTACAATAAAGCATACAGTTTACAGTTTGTTTGGCGATTATTGCCATATCAGCTACAATGGCTATTTTATGGCAAATACAGGTGGCGATCAAACAATTCATAAATACAACACACCTTGCAAAAACAATACATAGATAAAAGGAAGACTGTTCAATCCAGTACAGTAAATCAATTCCATAAAAGATCCTTTAGTTGCACTTTTCATAAAAATTCCATGAGCTTTCCTGGGCACATCTTACAAAACAAGTCTGTCAAGGTTTTTCCAGATAAAAAGCATTGTCTCATGATGTTAAAATAGGGCTGATCAGGAGCACATGCCTCACAGTCAAAGGGGTGTTACAATATTGGCATTTTGGTTGTTCTTCACCTTTCAAGAAATACCCATGGGTCAGTCTAGTGTGACCTATATGACACAAGACATACAGTATAATGTGTATTCATTTAGAATTGGACTAGACGGGTCACGCTGTAGATTCAAAAGAACAGATTCATTGGAGCCATTCATTTGGAAATCGGACTACAAGTCGTCTTTTTTTCTCTCCCCTTGTCCCCCTCCCCAGCTCTAGAGAGGCGGGGAAAAGCCTGCCGGGAGGCGCAGCCAGAAGGGCAATGACCCGCCCAATAAAGGATGGAGGGTGTGATGTATGTCATGCCGGGGGTTCCCCAGCCATGACGAGGAGGAGGGCGGGGCTGGGCTGTGACTACGCACACCCAGCCCCCAATCGGTCTAATCAGCCGAGGAGAGGGTTAAATGCAGCTGGATGCGGCAGTTCGAGAGGGAGAGAGCCACATGCAGCTGCCATGTGTGTTTGTGTTTTGTGTCTTTTTGTTTCATTAAATATTACTTTGACTGTTCAGCTGGTTCCCGCCTCCTCCTTTCCCATTTTTAACCCTGTTACAATCTTATTGTTGGTTCCCAAACCTAGATACATTTTTTTTATCACAACCCTCTATGGACATGTTGGAAAAAGAATCGCCATCAGCTAGTACATTTTAGTTTTTACTCGCTGGACTTTTGACATGTAAGCGTAATGCAACTGAAAACTAAAAAAGATATTAAGAAAAACAAGAAGGGGGAATCATCATTATAATATATATATATTTTAGTTTTCATATATGACTTTTGATATTTTGCTTTTTAAAAATTTAACTGATGTCATGAAATTGCTTTTTTTTTTTTTTTTTTGACATTCTTTTATCTCCTTTTCTCCCAATCTGGAATGCCCAATTCCCACTACTTAGTAGGTCCTCGTGGTGGCGTAGTTCCTCAATCCGGATGGCGGAGGACAAGTCTCAGTTGTCTCCACTTCTGGGACAGTCAATCACGTGGCTTGTTGTGCATGACACCGCGGAGACTCGCAGCATGTGGAGGCTCATGCTACTCTCCACGATCCACGCACACCTTACGACGCGCCCCACTGAGAGTGAGAACCACTAATCACGACCACGAGGAGATTACCTCGTGTGACTCTACCCTCCCTAGCAACCGGGCCAATTTGGTTGCTTTGGAGACCTGGCTGGAGTCACTCAGCACACCCTGGATTCGAACTTGCGACGGTAGTCAACATCAATACTCACTGAGATACCCAGGCCCCATGAAATTGAATTTTTAATAGTGATACAAGCTGTTGTCACTGTTTGAAATTTCATACAAATTGTTTTAAATATTCACAAGGTTGGAACCTAATGAAAACAGAATTCCTAATTATATTATAAAAATAATAATTTAAGTGTTACTATATCAAAACTACTGTGCAAAAAAAAAACATATTAAATTCTTTCATATTTACAGTGTTTTCTGAAGTTAAAACATGTCACAATGTATGATTGTACCTTTAAATATTTCTGTATTTACACATTTATCACACTTACAACATTACATCATTTTGAAACATGTTGCACTTGTTTGATTTACATTGAGTTTACATTGATATACAGTATAACAAGTGCTAAATTGGTGCCATCTCTTTAAGAGAAGTGTTTACGGTTGAAAGAGAGAAGTGCAATGTATGATTAGAAATAATGTTTCTTTTTATCTTTTAGATCACTAACTGACTGTAAATAACAGAAAGGATATTAAAAGAGACATGAAATGAAAATGGGGTTCCTGGGTCTCGTCTTTGGATCCAAAATACACAGAATGAAGCAAAAGGAACTTTGACTTGTATAATGTGTATGACTTGCTTGTACAAATACTTATTGTACATGTTATCAAATGAAAACCTACAAGCTCTCGAGTTTTGCAACACATTTATCTTCTAACTGAAGTCCAACAGGCATGTAACTGGTCTGTAGGCTTGCTTTAAAAAGGAGAATTTTAACCAAAATCAGAGTTGACGTCATTAAATGCAATATCAATGCCATTTCACGGCTGAACTAAAGCGATGGTGCCAGTGAAAGATCTGGACCCACTGCAGCCAAATAAGGTCAATTTCCTTCAGGGCACACACTCAAGAGACACAACACGCTGAATCCAGCTTCTTAATCAGTAAAAGGATTGCAGCACTCAAGTTCTTCTTCGCCACTACACAACTCAAGCTCTGCAGTGTCTAATAAAATACATATTTTAGATGCAAAGTGCGAAATTTGGTCGCATATGCGAGTGATTTACTCACTATGTAGAGGGCTGCATCATAACACACACATCTTTGCACACCCATACATTTACAAAAGTTGAAATAGTTCCCTCTTGGCCCCAAAATCGGGTTATTTGTCCAAAAGTCACAAGATCAATCAGGCCACCCCGTGTGTCACATGACCACAACACAGCCTGGGATCTCTCTGGCATGAGCCACTGATGTGGACCATGTTACCCTTGCATGAGTTACCAACCTCAAAGGCCAAAATAAACTACCCAGTCTCAGCTCTGTTCCAAAACCTAGTAAGCAGCCTACCTAGACAGCATTTTAAAGGTCTCTTTATTCTGCCTTCTAAGATACCTTCTTTGGACCAATTTCGAAAAAAGAGAAGGCAATATGGAGAAAGCTCAGTGACAAAATGTATCCAAGATGAGGGATGACTCGAGAGAAATATTGAGCATAAATACGCTTGCATTTCATTTAATAACAAAGAAAAAACTATTTTATTCAATATTTATGTGTGCTCTGGGTAAAAAGTTTTTTTTCCCCAAAAGTTAATGTACCCTAAAATCAATGCCATACTGCCAAACTATTTACAAGTGCATTATTCCATCAGACAATTTTTTCATCAATTCGAACGTGAACACTTTTAGCTCTTCGCTATTGAACAACCTTCGCAACATGGGTTCTAGTCCCATGGGAACCATAAAGTTATGACATTCACATAATCAAACTCACTTTTAGCGCCACTCTGTGGACACTCACGCCACTCACGTCTATACATTCAACAAGACTTCCAGCTTCAGCCACTGGGGGCAGCGATTCGAGTTTCAGTAAGCACAGACTCATTTCAGCTGAAGAACTTTCGACCTACTGTCGCCAAATTCAGTGCATGACCAGTCTGGTTGTTAGCTTAGGAACATGTTGACATCAAACTCTATCGGGATCAATTATGAGTCGACTCGCCTGGAGTGGCAAGTTCGAATTCAGGGCGTGCTGAGTGACTCCAGTCAGGCTTCCTAAGCAACCAAATTAGCCCGGTTACTAGGGAGGGTAGAGTCACATGGGGTAACCTCCTCATGGTCACTATAATGTGTGGTTCTCGCTCTCGGTGGGGTGCGTGGTGAGTTGTGCGTGGATGCCACGGAGAATACCGTGAGCCTCCACATGCACTATGTCTCCGCGGTATCACGCTCAACAAGCCACGTGATAAGATGCGCGGATTGACGGTCTCAGACGCGGAGGCAACTGAGATTTGTCCTCCACCATGCGGATTGAGGCGAGTCACTACGCCACCACGAGGACTTAGAGCACATTGGGAATTGGGCATTCCAAATTGGGGAGAAAAGGGGAGAAAAAAAAAAGAAAAAAGATTATGAGTCGTCTCAACAGTGCTTTTTGCATGAGAACAATATTTGTGTTGTTCATGGAGCTGTCTACATGGTTTAAAAAGTCTATTCGTCTAAAGTCTAAGTCCTGTATGTTCTACTCTGTTCTAGCTGTTGTTGCTCACAAGAACACATCCTGTGTGAACAGCCCCTAAGAAGGTTGCTGCCTACTGTATGTAGGCAGTAGACTGCAAGATAGCTAATAGGTGTCAAATGACAGTCTTGGAGAGTTGGGACAGCAACTTGTCAAACGTACAACAGTCGTGTGGATGATCTTAACCTCTACTTATCTCACTTCCTTTCAACGGTGTGGGACATCAAACTGTCAGTGAAGAACGAGGTGTGATGGAGGATGTTCCTTCAGCATTACCTGAGAGAACAGGCAAGTGTACATACTGCATACCTTCCCAAACAAGGCTAGACTTGCTTCGACACGACATGAGCTGTGAACGCATGCATGCAGGGTGGCATTTCTAGAGCGTGTTCAGACTGAAAGCTGATGTACTGGTTCTTACGGGACAGACGGCTTTCCAAATGACAGCAAACACACTCACGAGGCTTAAAGTGCCAAAAGGTCTTATTACACAGCTCAGAGTTCATTTATATTAGCAGGATATCAAGTGCATAAATTGAGAGTTTTCACTGTCAGGAATTAACCAAGTGAGCAGATTACAGCAAAATGAGTTCAAAAATTTGGCCATTTAAAAGACCATTCGTAATTGATTCAGTTCAAGGGTAAAACAGCTTGTGTCAAACACTACTTGAAGGCAGCAGTGTGGTGCAAAATATTTAAATCTTAAGTATGTAACTTTTTCAGTGTTAAAAAAAATATCTTCTATCTCAGATTAATAAGCAGAGAGTAAGCTATAAGTAAGCCATTCATAAGTTAATTTTCTCAAAAAATCTAGATATTGACACTATAAAAATTTGTGTTTGTTTAGAGTGACCCTGCTTAGGCCCGACTCAACAACGTTATTCAATTAATGGCGTGAGTTGGGGACGGGACTATCTGAACAACTGCAGGAGAGGGGCGTATTCAAGAAAACATTGTTTATTTTTGCAATTCCATTTGGTGGTGCTAGTTTCGCAGAAATTACATCAGCTTTAATATTCATCATACGCACAATGATTGTGTAATGTCGATATAAAATTAGGCAAGTTAAACAGTGATAAACTGATATTTCAGCCAGGGGGATTAATCGGCCAACATTTGGCCAATTTTGGGCCACTCTGCCAATAAACTGGGCCCCGTTCCCCAAAAAGCCTAAATAGATAGTATAATCCAATTTATGATTCATCTTAGTTTTGAGGCCCGTTTCCCAAAGGCATCGTAAATTAAGTAGTTCTTGAAAATGCCCGTAGATTAACAAGTGCTCTGGAGTAATCGTACACCACTAAGAGCATTGTAAGGACATGGACTTATGACACCTGCAGGCCAATCATGAAATTACACTTTATACAATTTAAATACCAATAGCTACAATTTAATAGCAGGATATGTTTTATTTATTTTAATTTTTAACAGACAAGTCTAATAATAATAATAATAATAATAATTATTATTATAATTATAATAATAATAATAAAATACATAAAATAGTCTAAATGGATGAACAGATTAATTAGTAAGCAAATAAAGTTATATGTATGGACTAGTTGGACAAGTTGGTAACAACACAGTTGTTTCATGACTGATGCAGACAACTGCATAAATATTATATTAAAAAGAGAAGAAACTTGCTGCTGTGCATGAAAATCGTCAGAGTATATTTGCTCATCATCCTACATTTACATTTATTCATTTGGCAGACATTTTTATCCTCATCTCTTCCTCTCTGACACCCAAAGACTCTCTCGCCGGCACTACGAGCTGTGTAGCACCGCACATGCAGCGTTGCTGTCACTGTTATCACTTTTGGCAGTAAAGAGCAGACCTCACTTTATTGGTGAATGTCCATAAAGCGCATCTTCCAAACGTCTCCAATTTTGCACTCCACAATAACACAGAATAATATTCAATGAATGCTTGTAATTAGCAGGATCATACACAGGGCCTCCACTGTCTTCACTAATCCTGGAAACTTTTATATCGAGAGGAATTTGTGAAAACAAAATATTACAAATGCACACCTGATTATGGAAGCAGACTGTGTCAAAGAAAAAGATCGTTGTGCACAAAATTATTGTAAAACAATATGTAAATATGCAGTTAATTAGGTTGAATATTTAAGAATTTTTTTTAAAACAAATTTTAGCAAAGTACATTACAAATTGTAAAGTTATGCACAAATATAATTAAGTTATAATGATGAGCAGAGCTATACGGTCACATTTCAGCACTGTCACACGGACAGCGACTCTCTTAAGTAGCACTTAAAGCATGTCCTCACACGTTCATGTTAAGTGCAGTTTTGGGAAACACAAGTAAAAAAAAAAAAAAAAGAACATTCGTAAAATTGCTCACAGAAAAAGCTCTTAAACGCTAAGATCGATCATTATTGGGAAAGCAGCCCTGAAGCATTAACTTTCCCTTGTTTTAGTTGCAAAATATACCAATAGATCTGTCAATGTATATTAAACAATTTCTATTTTCAAGTTTTTTTTTTTTTTTTTATTTAAGCAAATTTGAGTAAATATTTTATGAAATGTGTTTTGTTGCACTGTAGAAATTTTGTGTACATCACTTTTGCTGCTGTTAAAATATATTATGTATATCAGCCATCCTGCTTTTTATTATTTAAATTGTAAAGTATTTATAATATCATATTAGTACTTCCTTGGTACTTTTCATTTAGCCAATTTTAATAAAAAAAATGAATAAAAAAAACCCCACCCTACAAAGGCAACATACAGTAAAAAAATTGACTGTTACGGTAATGCGAATCATCATTAAAAACAATGACAATAGTCAAATTTAGGCCTGTTGCGATTATTTAATAATTGTCTGATCTCGGTTATCTCAAATAACCTCGATCATACGATTATTAAATAATAACTTTTACTTTTTGATTAGTGCACTTCAAATTCCAATCACATTTTAATAAGGGAATTCAAATAAGGGAATTTTAAGCGAATACAGGTGCATCTCAATAAATTAGAATATCGTGGAAAAGTTCATTTATTTCAGTAATTCAACTCAAATTGTGAAACTCGTGTATTAAATAAATTCAATGCACACAGACTGAAGTAGTTTAAGTCTTTGGTTCTTTTAATTGTGATGATTTTGGCTCACATTTAACAAAAAACAACCAATTCACCATCTCAAAAAATTAGAATATGGTGACATGCCAATCAGCTAATCAACTCAAAACACCTGCAAAGGTTTCCTGAGCCTTCAAAATGGTCTCTCAGTTTGGTTCACTAGGCTACACAATCATGGGGAAGACTGCTGATCTGACAGTTGTCCAGAAGACAATCATTGACACCCTTCACAAGGAGGGTAAGCCACAAACATTCATTGCCAAAGAAGCTGGCTGTTCACAGAGTGCTGTATCCAAGCATGTTAACAGAAAGTTGAGTGGAAGGAAAAAGTGTGGAAGAAAAAGATGCACAACCAACCGAGAGAACCGCAGCCTTATGATTGTCAAGCAAAATCGATTCAAGAATTTGGGTGAACTTCACAAGGAATGGACTGAGGCTGGGGTCAAGGCATCAAGAGCCACCACACACAGACATGTCAAGGAATTTGGCTACAGTTGTCGTATTCCTCTTGTTAAGCCACTCCTGAACCACAGACAACGTCAGAGGCGTCTTACCTGGGCTAAGGAGAAGAAGAACTGGACTGTTGCCCAGTGGTCCAAAGTCCTCTTTTCAGATGAGAGCAAGTTTTGTATTTCATTTGGAAACCAAGGTCCTAGAGTCTGGAGGAAGGGTGGAGAAGCTCATAGCCCAAGTTGCTTGAAGTCCAGTGTTAAGTTTCCACAGTCTGTGATGATTTGGGGTGCAATGTCATCTGCTGGTGTTGGTCCATTGTGTTTTTTGAAAACCAAAGTCACTGCACCCGTTTACCAAGAAATTTTGGAGCACTTCAGGCTTCCTTCTGCTGACCAGCTTTTTAAAGATGCTGATTTCATTTTCCAGCAGGATTTGGCACCTGCCCACACTGCCAAAAGCACCAAAAGTTGGTTAAATGACCATGGTGTTGGTGTGCTTGACTGGCCAGCAAACTCACCAGACCTGAATCCCATAGAGAATCTATGGGGTATTGTCAAGAGGAAAATGAGAAACAAGAGACCAAAAAATGCAGATGAGCTGAAGGCCACTGTCAAAGAAACCTGGGCTTCCATACCACCTCAGCAGTGCCACAAACTGATCACCTCCATGCCATGCCGAATTGAGGCAGTAATTAAAGCAAAAGGAGCCCCTACCAAGTATTGAGTACATATACAGTAAATGAACATACTTTCCAGAAGGCCAACAATTCACTAAAAATGTTTTTTTTTTATTGGTCTTATGATGTATTCTAATTTTTTGAGATAGTGAATTGGTGGGTTTTTGTTAAATGTGAGCCAAAATCATCACAATTAAAAGAACCAAAGACTTAAACTACTTCAGTCTGTGTGCATTGAATTTATTTAATACACGAGTTTCACAATTTGAGTTGAATTACTGAAATAAATGAACTTTTCCACGACATTCTAATTTATTGAGATGCACCTGTATATAAATGCCATATCAGGGTCCTGCCACTTTTGTCTTGTTTTCCTCCTGTGTGGCAGGATTCTGACACTTTAAATTTTTTGTTGTGTTTTCTCTTATGTTTGTCTGCACATGGCTTTGTGTTTGTTAGCCATGTGCCTCCCTGTCTCCACCTCCTCATTCCCTCACCCTTCCTCCTTGTTATGTCAACTGCTCTCACCTGTTTCCCCTCCTCATTTCCTTCCCTTTATATTCTCCTTGTGTTAGTCTAGTCTTTGTCGGTTCATTGTCATTTCTCCTGTGTCATGTCAGTCAGCTTAGCACTATTTTCTGGTTATTCCCCCAGATTTGGTTCCAGTGCTTTGTTTGATTTTTTCCCTTAGTTAGTTTATTCAGTTGTTTGTGTTATTGTTTTCCCTCTCATGGGTTTTTGTTTTCCCAGCCAGGTTGGTTTTAGTCTGGGTTTCTATTGTTTTTGTACCCAGCTTTTGTGTTTTTGTTAATAAAAGTCATTTTGTTCCTTTTCTGGTCTGCGACTGAGTTTATCCGTCCATGAATGTGACAGAATGAACAGACCATATTGAACCCAGCAGACCATCAACGTTTCCACTTTGGGAATTCTACTCCACCCAGCTCTTACCCGCCGGAGAACTAATCCCCAAGACCCAAATACTTTCTCTGCAGTCCTGACCTGTTGTCAGGGGGGTCGGCCTATCGGAATCTACGCTGAGGCCCTCTGGAAGCCTACCCAAAGGTGGTGTCTAGCAGAAGTTCAGATCAAGCTGCTGTTCCTCAGTGGTCTTGATTAGCCGATGACTTGGAAGGAGCTGGGAATTATCTTCAATGGATCCTACTGGGACGCGGTAGACCATGTGTGTCACCTCAAGGAGGTGGAGAGGGGGACCCGTCTCAACCATCTCCACATCAGAGGTCCTGGAGGTTCCTGGGGGTCCTGCTGTTGACTGCCAGAGGCGGTTGATCCCTAGACTGACTGCCAGGAGGCGGCCGAGCCTGCTATTGCTCTTCCTACCATCCGCAAGAAGAGGATGAGGAGGAGAGGGGCCCCTGTACCCAAGCCCACTGCAGCTGCCCTGGAGGAGTCCCACATCACTGCAGTTCCCGTGCCGCTACCAGCGCTCCCGGCCACGGAGGCCGATCCCCTGCCACTGCCGGCGCTGCCGGCCACGGAGGCCGATTCACCTGCAGCTGCCAGCGCTTTGTTTTCCCAGCTAGGTTGGTTTTAGTCTAGGTTTCTGTTGTTTTTGTACCCAGCTTTTGAGTTTTTGTTAATAAAAGTCATTTTGTTCTATTTCTGGACTGCGACTGGGTTCATCTGTCCATGAACGTAACATGCCATCAATCGTGAATTTGTGTGTCATTCAGTTGAACAGAGCGCCACTGAGCCGAAATATTTTACTATTACATAATATAATATTATTAGGGTTGTCGATTTAACGCATTAATTCAGTGCAATTAATTATATAAAAAATAACGCAAGTAATCATGTCCCCGGACCGTGATAAGGAACATTCCTTCCATCTGAGCAATTCAAGCTTGTACCACCTGTTTTCTCCAGGGTGCAACACGGTTGGAACGCAAGGGATGGAAACACAGTAGGGCTGCACGATTATAGCAAAAATCATAACTGTCGATTATTGCCCTTAATATTGTAATCGCGATTATTAATGTCGATTAAAATATTAAATTACAGTGATGTCACAAAGTAAGCAACCGTGTGGTTCTTCAGAGTAGCATATTTCAATGGTGGATATGAGCTGCGCTTCAGTTTCTTTTAAACATCTTTTAAGCATTGTATTGTATATTATAATAATGTTTGTTAAGGTAAGGCAAATAAAAATTATTTTAAATTGATATTTATATAAATGTAATTATTGCTAAATTACTGCTTAAATGATTAGTCCACATACAGTAAATAATATGGCATATTCAAACTTATTAACACTAACTTATTAAGTTACTGTGTTCAGTAAGCCCTTTGGTGGCGAGACAGGGGACCACGATTAGTTTTTCGATTAATTGTGCAGCCCTAAAACACAGCTTTATCCGCACATTGTTTTTGTGATATTTTGATTTCTCCCTTAAATTAAATTCACAACTTGGATGGAAACATAGCTACTGCTTGTGTCTGATTCGCTGTTTGTTCAGAGTCGTGCAGCGAGAGCAGGAACAGGTCTCGTGTCTCGTGGAACAAGCACATGTAAAGAGTTTTCACTCTTTTTTCTGTTTCATTCATCTGAAAACTGCTTGCAAGAATACTGTTGTCTATGAGAGTGCTGCAAATTATCTCCGATCATCTAAGGAGGTGCCGTGAGTTTAGTTCGCTTCATTTCTATGGACCAGTTTCTGGAGGTAATGTCGCATCATTTTAATATAGTAATAAACACATGGCGAAAGTGAGTGTTTACAGACTTTATTCTTCTAATGTGTCACTAGTCCTGAAAAACCTCACTGGTGTGATATTAATGCCATCACTGGTGTGATAATGCCAGTAGTTCTCTCACTGGCTTCAAATGTGCTGTGACAGTTCATTGCACAACAGGAAGATTGCAGCACATCTCAAAGCTCAAATAGAAGCGTTCTGCGTCCTCCTGTCCTTCAGAGTTCATTCTTCCAAGGTAGCAAGGCAAAACTGGTCTTCATAAAAACGCAAGTCCGTTCTCTGCGTTCTTAGAATTGAGAAACACCCAAAGTCTGAACTGAAGCTCCCACTAGCTCAGCTGACAGTTATTGTCCATGGTAACATAGAATTTGTTAGCCTAGGGGTGTACTGTCATACATTTTGGTCTTAAATTAGACTGATCTAAGTTTTTATGCAACTGACTGAAAAAATTGAGACCAAAATTTTAGACGACTAACTAGTAAGACTAGTCTAAAACAGTTTTATGCAACTGGCCCCTGATGTGTTACAGTAATGGGAAGTGGGAGGTAAAATAATGGTTCTAAAATCATCCATATGGTTTAATGGGAATCATCCATATTGGTTTAAATACATGAAAATTATTTAATGTAATTTAAACAAATGTAATGTTTAATGTAATTTAAACAAAAACTTGAATTCTTGCATTAAAAATTTGGAATCTACTTTGCAACAACAGCAGAAATTATGATTAAAAAAGCACTAGGCTATATTAAATAGACAAAATAAAAATGATAAAAACTTGAAGAATACATATAATTATATCATCCAGCCCTAGAAGGCAACGGGAAAACTCCTGCACACGGGGCATCAACCTACAAACCTGACAACAATCCTTGAGCAGTGAAACTTGAGAAAACAGAATAAGCAGAAGAACATTTTGGCTCGTGTGAATCTGACTGGCTGTTCCAACAGGTCTCATCCGCATGTCAGCTCAGATGGCACACACAGATGGGCACGCCTTCACAAGCTTGTGTCCATGCATACACACACCCAACGACAGCAGAGGGAAACCCAGACCTGGATGAATTATTTACTTCTGCACTTGTGCTTTGGGCAAATGTCCTGTCCTTCCTAACGGTCCTGTCCACAAAAGAGCGAGGGGAGAGAGACAGGTTACTCTGAAGAATGATTAGAAGCAAATTACAAAGAGAACGCATCAAATAAGGGAAAAAAATATCACAGTTTTTGCCCAGTCTCTTGCTGTTATGAATGCATTACTAGCATACCGCTAACTGTGCAGCATTTACTCCATGCTTTTTTTTTTTAAACATTATGCTACATTGCTGTCACATGACCACAATTCTTGCATCCAGTTATCGTTGCTAGAATAAATAAAAGAAAATAAATGGGTATATCGCATTTTAATGTGATGTGTACAAATGTCTTCACTTTTGGCCAACTGATCAAATAACGAGTGAAGAAAGAGATGGTTGATAACCAAGCCGTTTCGAACATGCTCTCTGTTCCCAACAAACTGTTACAATTAGGCTACATAACACACAAACTGTCCAGCGAAAACTGAGCTTTTCAAAAATGCTCTCCCAAGTGGATACATTTGAAAATGCTGTCTTTGCGTTGTAGTGTGGACAGGGAAAAAGGAGATACGTGAATATGATGACATATTTGTTGTCATGATGCAGTCATATGATCCATTCAACGCAAAACAATCAAGATGACGGCCCATGTTGTAGAGGCTTTGTTGTGCCTGATATTCACTTTGATAGCATTGTTAAAGATAAACCTTCACATTGCATTTCTTCAAAGGTGACGGGAAATTTACGCAGAATTGCTGTCCGGAGGCAGCACATGCGGACAACTGCATTTCAGACCGTACATGGAAATGATGCAGAGCCACGCTACTTACGTTTTTTTTTCTGCATGTACAGTAAGGGGATTTAAGTGTTTTCAGATGTTTCAGTGTGGACGAGAAACTTTTGGAAAACATTTGAAAATGGCAGTGTGGAGTTTCTCTCTCTCTCTCTTCTTTTTGACCTGGTAATGAGATCAAACAGTAGCTGTCTTGCAATCGACTGGCCGATTGTGATTGATGCAATGAGCACCCTTGGCACAGAGTAAAAGATTGATCTTGTGACTTTAAGGATCGCTACACTTTAGCCAAATACATTTAAACTCAGTTTTTCACAATTCCTGACATTTAATCATAGAAAACATTCCCTGTCTTAGGTCAGTTAGGATCACTACTTTATTTTAAGAATGTGAAATGTCAGAATAATAGTAGAGAGAATGATTTATTTCAACTTTTATTTCTATTATCACATTCCCAAGTGGCTCAGAAGTTTACATACACTTTGTTAGTATTTGGTAGCATTGCCTTTAAATTGTTTAACTTGGGTCAAATGTTTTGTGTATCCTTCCACAAGCTTCTCACAATAAGTTGCTGGAATTTTGGCCCATTCCTCCAAACAGAACTGGTGTAACTGAGGGTGCTTTCACACTGGCAGTTTAGTTCGAATCACAGCACGGTTCGCATGAAAAACTGGTAATGTGAAAGCTGTCATGCGGACCGGGAGCGCACTATGGTACCGAACCTGAGACTACGTGTAGGAGGTGGTCTGAGTTCAGTTGCAATGGAACTGTAGCGCAATTCGCGTGAATGTGAAAGCAACTCGGACTCGGGTGCGCACTCGTTCAGGAAGAAAGTAACCTGCGCATGCGTTTTAGCCGATGGTGACATCTATCTATCTATCTATACACCTTATAAATACTATATATAAATACTATTATAGGTTACAAATATAGGGTATAATAGGAGATGACAGTGGCGATAACTTCACCTTGGACACGAGCGCGAGTAAGCGTGCAGTATAAATAAAGATGCAAATGAATTCCTTGCAATCAGCTGTCTCCTCAAAAAATACAGTTTTGCAGCAAGCCGCCTTCCCCTGGACATCTGAGTCACACCATGAAGCGCACATTTACGCAGTTGTTGTTCACTTTGCTGTGCATAATGGCACCAAAATAACAAAAAAACAAAAAGTATGATGAGTCACGTTGTGTTCTCCATGCATGTTTGTGATGACGTAAGATGAACGCAAATGGACCGGGGTTCGATAGAATCAAGTGAGTGTGAAACCAGACCAAAGCTGCAGGGGGCACCGGGAACAATCGCACTCGGAATCGGACCGCAGCAAACGTCCCCAGTGTGAAAGTCCCCCGAGTCAGGTTTGTAGGCCTCCTTGCTCACACACGCCTTTTCAGTTCTGCCCACAAATTTTCTATCAGATTGAGGTCAGGGCTTTGTGATGGCCACTCCAATACCTTGACTTTGTTGTACTTAAGCCATTTTGCCACAACTTTGGAGGTATGCTTGGGGTCATTGTCCATTTGGAAGACCCATTTGTGACCGAGCTTTAACTTCCTGTCTGATGTCTTGAGATGTTGCTTCAATACAGCCACATAATTTTCCTTCCTCATGATGCCATCTATTTTGTGAAGTGCACCAGTCACTCCTGCAGCAAAGCACCCCTACAACATGATGCTGCCACCCACATGCTTCACGGTTGGGATGGTGTAATTCGGCTTGCAAGCCTCGCCCTTTTTCCTCCAAACATAACGATGGTCATTATGGCCAAAGAGACCAGAGGTTTCATCAGACCAGAGGACGTTTCTCCACAAAGTAAGATCTTTGTCCCCATGTGCACTTGCAAATTGTAGTCTGGCTTTTTTATGGTGGTTTTGGAGCAGTGGCTTCTTCTTTGCTGAGCAGCCTTTCAGGTTATGTTGATATAGGACTCATTTTACTGTGGATATAGATACTTGTCTACCTGTTTCCTCCAGCATCTTCACAAGGTCCTTTGCTGTTGTTCTGGGATTGATTTGCACTTTTCGCACCAAACTACGTTCATCTCTAGGAGACAGAATGAGTCTCCTTTCTGAGCGGTATGATGGCTGTGTGGTCCCATGGTGTTTATACTTGCGTACTATTGTTTGTACAGATGAACGTGGTACCTTCAGGCATTTGGAAATTGCTTCCAAGTATGAACCAGACATGTGGAGGACCACGATTTTTTCCTGAGGTCTTGGCTGATTTCTTTTGATTTTCCCATGATGTCAAGCAAAGAGGCACTGAGTTTGAAGGTAGCCCTTTAAACACATCCACAGGTACACTTCCAATTCGGTACACCTCCTATCAGAAGCTAATTGGCTAAAGGCTTGACATCATTTTCTGGAATTTTCCAAGCTGCTTAAAGGCACAGTTAACTTAGTGTATGTAAACTTCTGACCCACTGGAATTGGGATATAGTTAATTAAATGTGAAACAATCTGTCTGTAAACAATTTTTGGAAAAATTACCCATGTCATGCACAAAGTAGCTGTCCTAAACGACTTGCCAAAACGATAGTTTGCTAATATGTAATCTGTGGATTGGTTAAAAAATTAGTTTTAATAACTTCAACCAAAGTGTATGTAAATTTCTGACTTCAACTGTATATGAGATTCAGCTTTTGACACTTAGAACAATTGAGGGACTCATACACAAATATTACATAAGGTGCAAAAATTCATTGATGCTCAAGTTTATCTACTTTCGAAAAGCTCAGTGTGGACGGAAGGCTAAAATGTAGAGAAAAAGATGCATTTTCAAACGAAAACGTATTAGTGTGGACGTAGCCTAAAGTAATTAAAAGATGCAAAACTTTTGGTTTATTTAGTAAACATTTTGAAATCATCCACCCCACTTCCAATTTACAGCTCCCATAAATGGTTTAGCTAAGCAAAAACTTGTTTGCAGCCATCTGAAGACTGCTATGGATACCAGGAAGTAGGAAAAGCAGTTTCCTGTGCACACACACAGGGTGATTATAAAAGGCAAGTAAAATGTGTAGTGTGCACAATTCTGAAAACGGACATCCAGACGGACCGGCACAAAAGCAGATGGTCATGTGGGCTGGCTAAACAAATGACCAATCACTGGTGCGAGTATATCAGATGGCGTTACTCATGACTGGACGCACACCTCACATACTGTCCTGACATCACTGACTGTGGCAGTCAAAACACAAACTTGAGCTGCACAAATTCTTCTACGACATTTGCCTGTCTCTCTCGTACACCTGCATTCAAATGTTGTTTCCAACCTTCACCGTAAACACACCGATACATGTCAACGTTACACAATAAAGACCCTTTCACCCGACTTGTGTCAACATTCCCCAATACACCCGGCACTGTGTTACGTGCAGGACAAGCGTTATGACAAATTACTTCAACACTGACATGATTTGCCACTGAGCTTTTGAAGCACAGCCAATGATAAATGGAAAATTAGCTAAAAAATCAAGTCTTCTGAAGTCATCCGATAACTTAGATGATTAGTTAACAGTTTTGCAAACAAGAGGGTCAGTAATTTTTGGGTGAACGATTCCTCTCTGGTGAAGCCTGGCATTCCCGAGAGAAAGAGACAGAGAGAGCTGAGCATCATCTGCAGTATGAGTCACCAACATCAGCTCATAAACAGATTCTGTTCGGTACTGTTTCACAGCATCAAAGTAAGGCTAGCGCTGCCTACACACACACAAAACACAACCCAAGCCTGTTGCACACTCGTTTGCAATGCTAATGGCTTTTCATTTCACACCATGGTGTCTCATACTTCAGGTGGCATGCTACATTGGAGCACTACATGCAAACGGAGCAAATTATTTTAATTTTGATTGATTGTCAAGGTGCCTGAGGGCAATTTCAACATATGATGTCGTCTCCTACACGCACGCCCACTCAGAGCTATGAAAGGCATGCTGGTTATGAAAGAATTATTAAAAACCTCTGAAGACAGAGCAGTCAGGGTCGTTTCATCTGAAGTGCCGCCCTCTGATAGATAAACCAAGAATGGAAATTTTGTCATTATTATTTACTCAGCCTCATGATATTTTATCTGTGAAACACAACAGAACAATTTTCAGCTCAATCTCATGAAAATTATGTGACTTTGGTGACATTTTTGCAAAATGATATTACATGGTTCCTAAAGGCCCAGGTATACTTCACTTTGCACGTTCCATCTCACGCACAGTTGTGTGCACAGCTTTGAAAGTGTACCTCACGCGGATGAGCGTGAATGGACACGTTCAACACATGCGAGGTACGATTGCTTTGTTATACGCTACCAGACATTAGAGGGCCGCTCTGAATGATAAAGAAGAAAAACTGAGGATCCGTCATTAGAGGAAGCAAGAACAACAACAACAACAACAAAACGATGGAGAAGGATATGTTTTTTCGACTACTGCTTGACAGTACAGCCCAACTGTGCATAATGCCACCTAGTGGACTCTTCTATCTCAACAGTCAGATTCACACATGCGCGTTTGTACGCGCACAGTCTGCGCGGACAGAAAAATCTGGCTGCACGCGGACACTGTGCGTGGACGTCCGCGGACACTCCTGATGACGGAAAATACATCACACGGACTGTTGCGGAATGCAGACAGGCGAAGTATACTTTAGGCTTGACACATATCGTGTCAGTTCCGAGGTTAAATGGGTTTTTTTTGGTTAATGCTCTATCGAGTTTTAAATAAACAAAACTGACCTCCCTACCCTAAACTTTTAACCTAAACCTAACCGATAGTGTCAGAAAAAGGAAATTTGTGATGAAAAACACAACCACGTCATTTTGTGGTGCTTCTTTGACACTTTTGGTTCACGTGTGGTCTCGTGTGCTCTTCAGGACTCGTACCCCGCTCCTTTACAGCTGAGCTACTGCACACTTTAATTGCACTCAAATAAGCTTGTAAATGCGGTTAGTTATGTAAGTTTAAAACATTAAAATGAGTCATGTGCTGTAGTAAAAGTGTTCAGAAGTCATAAGATAGCATTCTACTAAAACATACATAAACTGATAATCTGCCGTTTTACTCGTGATTTGTGTGAAAGTAAAAGTGATTGTTGTTGTAGCGCCTCTAGTGTATCAGAAAACTCCAACGATAATGAATATGTTATAACAAATATCGATAAAGATATCAAACCGATAACGAACTAAGATAAGAACGAGACATGTAAAAATAATTTCGCAAAAATGTCGGTATTCTGACCAGGTTGACTTTTTTTGAATATTCATGCTGCTCTTTGTCACAGTTTGTAATGACAATGTCTGTCGAACTGTAAAAGAAATGGTTAAACACCATTTTAAGTCTCATAAACGTAGTCCATACAACTTGTGCACTATGGGCTCTATTTTCTTGAGTGCGCAAAGTGCAGCGCTACGCACAACGACCGTGCTCTACACCTTATCCAATATTCAAGAGAGGCCAGTGCAAAATGCAAGTGGCCGTGGGTGGGAATGTTTGCACTATCTGTGGGTGTACTGTATGTTCATGAAGGGATGCAAAGCACAATATGATGTTTCCCTGTGAAATAGGTCATTGCGCTAAGACATTTCAGAGCAGCTTCTGTTTACAGTGCAAAGTTTAAACTCAGTTCCTACATTTGCAGTTTGGAGATTCCACCAACAATTGTATTTATGATCTAATATATATTAATATTTTTGCACCTGTTGTCACAGATTTTGAAGTCGCTGCACAAGGAGCCGATGGAAGAAGTTGGAGATGATAAAATGTTTGGATTTGGTATGATTTTTTTTTTTTTTTTTTACCATTTCGTTATTTTGCTTATATATTAGTTTAGTGTTATTTGAATTTAGAAATATTTTTGGATTAATTTTTTTGTGATTCAATAAATGAATTAAATAGTTAAAATCGACCAGTACAAGTGAAGTGCGTGCAGATACTATCACTATTAATACTTGCCATGATTTGTGTCAGTAGATGAAAATTATTAATAATACTTACATTCTCTATAATTTAATAGAGCGTACATCCAAATCCTGATGAGAATACAATTTTCTAAGCACATAAAAGGAGCGTGTCCATGTTTTTATTCTCCTAATTAACTGCATACAGTCCATTTACACAACCAGCTTCTTATAAATGTGCTGTCTTTGTTTATATCACTTGTGCTTGAGAGGATGGACTTTACAATAGGACGCAAATGCTGCAATAACCAGAGAAAAACCTCAGAATTAAATTGCACTTGATCAAGCCCATTAGCGTGATGCATGCATGATTTTGCCAAACCCACTTGCGCCTAGACTTAGCGCATGCTTGCACGAAAATACAAAACCTTAATTGTCATGCCCACTGACTTTGCGCTTATGACTTATGGCATAGCGCTGTGCTTAGCTCTAGCACTCTTAAAATAGGGCCCTATATGTTCCAAGTGTTCCAAAGTCATACGAAAATGAATAGAGGAATAGACAGAAATTAGGACTTGGAATATAGTGCACAAGTTGTACTACTTTATTATGGTGTCATTTTTGGAGCTTGACAGTCGTGGTCACTATGAACTGTTGTTGTATGGAAAAGAGCTGCATGAAGATTCTTCAAAAATTCTCATTTTGTGTTCTTCTGAAAA